>NW_026290888.1:0-17500 GCF_023373465.1 Oncorhynchus keta
AACATTACACAACAGGTAAACACAACATTACACAACAGGTAAACACAACATTACACAACAGGTAAACACAGCAGGTAAACACAACATTACACAACAGGTAAACACACAACAGGTAAACACAACATTACACAGCAGGTAAACACAACGTTACACAGCAGGTAAACACAACATTACACAGCAGGTAAACACAACGTTACACAACAGGTAAACACAACATTACACAACAGGTACACAACAGGTAAACACAACATTACACAACAGGTAAACAGAACATTACACAGCAGGTAAACACAACATTACACAACAGGTAAAACACAACGTTAAACACACAACAGGTAAACACAACAGGTAAACACAACATTACACAACAGGTAAACACAACGTTACACAACAGGTAAAACACACACAGGTAAACACAACATTACACAACAGGTAAACACAACGTTACACAACAGGTAAACACAACAGGTAAACACAACATTACACAACAGGTAAACACAACATTACACAGCAGGTAAAACACAACAGGTAAACACAACATTACACAACAGGTAAACACAACATTACACAGCAGGTAAACACAACATTACACAGCAGGTAAACAGGTAAACACAGCAGGTAAACACAACATTACACAGCAGGTAAACACAACATTACACAACAGGTAAACACAACAGGTAAACACAACATTACACAGCAGGTAAACACAACGTTACACAGCAGGTAAACACAACATTACACAGCAGGTAAACACAACAGGTTACACAACAGGTAAACACAATGTTACACAGTAAACACAACATTACACAACAGGTAAACACAACATTACACAACAGGTAAACACAGGTAAAACATTACACAACAGGTAAACACAACGTTACACAACAGGTAAACACAACATTACACAACAGGTAAACACAACAGTAAACACAACATTACACAACAGGTAAACACAACATTACACAACATTACACAACAGGTAAACACAACATTACACAGCAGGTAAACACAACATTACACAACAGGTAAACACAGCAGGTAAACACAACGTTACACAACAGGTAAACACAACATTACACAACAGGTAAACACAGGTAAAACATTACACAACAGGTAAACACAACATTACACAACAGGTAAACACAACAGGTAAACACAACATTACACAGCAGGTTACACAACAGGTAAACACAACATTACACAACAGGTAAACACAACATTACACAACAGGTAAACACAACATTACACAACAGGTAAACACAACATTACACAACAGGTAAACACAACATTACACAACAGGTAAACACAACATTACACAACAGGTAAACACAACATTACACAACAGGTAAACACAACATTACACAACAGGTAAACACAACATTACACAACAGGTAAACACAACATTACACAACATTACACAACAGGTAAAACACATTACACAACAGGTAAACACAACAGGTTACACAACATTACACAACAGGTAAACACACAACATTACACAACAGGTAAACACAACAGGTAAACACAACAGGTAAACACAACATAAACACAACAGGTAAACACAACATTACACAACAGGTAAACACAACATTACACAGCAGGTAAACACAACATTACACAACAGGTAAACACAACATTACACAACAGGTAAACACAACATTACACAGCAGGTAAACACAACATTACACAACAGGTAAACACAACATTACACAACAGGTAAACACAACATTACACAACGTTACACAACAGGTAAACACAACATTACACAGCAGGTAAACACAACATTACACAACAGGTAAACACAACATTACACAACAGGTAAACACAACATTACACAACAGGTAAAACAACAACAATTACACAACAGGTAAACACAACATTACACAACAGGTAAACACAACATTACACAGCAGGTAAACACAACAGGTAAACACAACATTACACAGCAGGTAAACACAACATTACACAACAGGTAAACACAACATTACACAGCAGGTAAACACAACATTACACAACAGGTAAACATAACATTACACAGCAGGTAAACACAGCAGGTAAACACAACATTACACAGCAGGTAAACACAGCAGGTAAACACAACATTACACAACAGGTAATTACACAACAGGTAAACACAACGTTAGACAACAGGTAAACACAACATTACACAACAGGTAAACACAACATTACACAGCAGGTAAACACAACATTACACAGCAGGTAAACACAACATTACACAACAGGTAAACACAACATTACACAACAGGTAAACACAACAGGTAAACACAATGTTACACAACAGGTAAACACAGGTAAACACAACAGGTAAACACAACATTACACAACAGGTAAACACAACATTACACAGCAGGTAAACACAGCATTACACAACAGGTAAACACAACATTACACAACAGGTAAACACAACATTACACAACAGGTAAACACAACAGGTAAACACAACATTACACAACAGGTAAACACAACATTACACAACAGGTGTACATGTAAACATACTGACCGTAACTTCCAGTTATTACCTAACTGTTGTCTCTCTCTCTCTCCCTCCGCCTCTGACCCCCCAGATTGAGGTAATGTGTCTGTAGCTTTTTTGTTGTGGTTGTTGTTTGTTGTTCCCTTAGCAACCCTAGTAACTACTCCTAGTACTGATTGGTTGTCACGGTAACAGATCCTGGAGGCCACGCCCTGTTGGAATCCTTCGGGAACGCCAAAACGGTCCGGAATGACAACTCTAGCCGCTTCGGGAAATATGTGGAGATATTTCTGGAGGAGTGAGTAGTGCGCTTACATTATTACGTTAACCAAAATCAATCGATCAATCAATCAGGTAGAAGCATTTCAACACCTATAAACCTAGAGAGGAACCAGGCTATGAGGAGTGAGTAGTGTATTTACGTTAATTTGTTACCACAGTCAATCAGTCAATCAGGTAGAAGCATTTCAACACCTATAAACCTAGAGAGGAACCAGGCTATGAGGAGTGAGTAGTGTATTTACGTTAATTTGTTACCACAGTCAATCAGTCAATCAGGTAGAAGCATTACAACACCTATAAACCTAAAGGAACCAGGCTATGAGGAGTGAGTAGTGTATTTACGTTCATTTGTTACCACAGTCAAAGTCAATCAGAAGCATTTCAACACCTATAAACCTAGAGAGGAACCAGGCTATGAGGTGAGTAGTGTATTTACGTTCATTTGTTACCACAGTCAATCAGTCAATCAGGTAGAAGCATTATAAATCAGGCTGATACCACAGTCAATCAGTCAATCAAATGTATTCATGAAGCCCTTCTTATGGGAGCGGGAACTCTGTCTATACTCCATGTTACCACGGTAACTCAGTCTATACGCCACGTTACCACGGTAACTCTGTATAAACACCATGTTACCATGGTAACTCGGTCTATACGCCACGTTACCACGGTAACTCTGTATAAACACCGTTACCACGTTATACGCCACCACGGTAACTCTGTATATACACTACGTTACCCGGTAACTCTGTTACCACCCACGTTACCATGGTAACTCTGTCTGTACCAGCGGAGGCTGCTGAGGGGAGGACAGAGTTACCATGGAAACACGTGTCTGAAGCATTTTGATACCGATCCTCTGATTCTGGCTTCCTAGGGACTGTTGGTTATTGCTCCAGCCAATACTACGAGCATTCACTCCCTAATTAAGGTGCCACCAACCTCCTGTGGTCCATACGCCACGTTACCACGGTAACTCTGTCTATACCCCACGTTACCATGGTAACTCTGTCTGTACCAGCGGAGGCTGCTGAGGGGAGGAGACAGAGTGACTGGAAACATTTTGATACCGATCCTCTGATTCCGCTCCAGCCAATACTACGAGCCTTCACTCCCTAATTAAGGTGCCACCAACCTCCTGTGGTCCGTACGCCACGTTACCACGGTAACTCCGCTGGTGTAACAGGGCGGTGGCTACAGTATCAGTGACACCCTGACGTTAGACGGGTACACGACAAGGTGTGACACGGTGTCGAGCTGAACTCCCATAACGCTCAGTCATACGTGACTTATTAATGAACCGTGGGTTACTTAACACTGAGAGACAAGAGAACTCTGTGTGTGTGTGTGTGTGTGTTGTGTGTGTGTGTGTGTGTCCCCTTGTGTGTGTGTGTGTGTGTGTGTGTGTGTGTGTGTGTGTGTGTGTGTGTGAGTGTGATCAGTGTGCCATAACATCTCAGTATCTACTGGAGAAGTCCCGCATCGTCTTTCAGGTGAGACACACACACACAGAAACACACACCCACACGCCACACCACATCATAAGGAGAGGGCCAGCTGTAGCTCAGTGAGTTGTTGATAAGGAGAGGGCCAGCTGTAGATCAGTGAGAGTTGTTGACGTGGAGAGGGCCAGCTGTAGATCAGTGAGTTGTTTAACCAAAATCAGTGAGTTGTTGATCAATCAATCAGGTAGCTCAGTGAGTTGTTTGGAGAGGGCCACCTCAGTGAGTTGTTGATAAGAGAGGGCCAGCTGTAGCTCAGTGAGTTGTTGATAAGGAAGAGGGCCAGCTGTAGATCAGTGAGTTGTTGATAAAGGAGAGGGCCAGCTGTAGATCAGTGAGTTGTTGACGTAGGGCCACAGTCAGTGAGTTGTTGAGTCAATCAGCTGTAGATCAGTGAGTTGTTGATAAGGAAGGGCCAGCTATAGATCAGTGAGTTGTTGACGAGGAAGGGCCAGCTGTAGATCAGTGAGTTGTTGAGGAGAGGGCCAGCTGTAGATCAGTGAGTTGTTGATAAGGAGAGGGCCAGCTGTAATCAGTGAGTTGTTGATAAGGAGAGGGCCAGCTGTAATCAGTGAGTTGTTGATGAGGAGAGGGCCAGCTGTAGATCAGTGAGTTGTTGATAAGGAGAGGGCCAGCTGTAGCTCAGTGAGTTGTTGATAAGGAGAGGGCCAGCTGTAGATCAGTGAGTTGTTGATAAGGAGAGGGCCAGCTGTAGATCAGTGAGTTGTTGATAAGGAGAGGGCCAGCTGTAGATCAGTGAGTTGTTGATGGAGAGGGCCAGCTGTAGATCAGTGAGTTGTTTAAGGAGAGGGCCAGCTGTACTCAGTGAGTTGTTGATAAGGAGAGGGCCAGCTGTAGATCAGTGAGTTGTTGATAAGGAGAGGGCCAGCTGTAGATCAGTGAGTTGTTGATAAGGAGAGGGCTCTGTAGATCAGTGAGTTGTTGATGGAGAGGGCCAGCTGTAGATCAGTGAGTTGTTGATAAGGAGAGGGCCAGCTGTAGATCAATGAGTTGTTGATAAGGAGAGGGGCCAGCTGTAGATCAGTGAGTTGTTGATACCCCAGAGGGCCAGCTGTAGATCAGTGAGTTGTACCAGCGGAGGCTGACTGGAGGAGGGCCAGCTGTAGATCAGTGAGTTGTTGATAAGGAGAGGGCCAGCTGTAGATCAGTGAGTTGTTGATAAGGAGAGGGCCAGCTGTAGCTCAGTGAGTTGTTGATAAGGAGAGGTCCAGCTGTAGATCAGTGAGTTGTTGATGGAGAGGGCCAGCTGTAGATCAGTGAGTTGTTGACGTGGAGAGGGCCAGCTGTAGATCAGTGAGTTGTTGATAAGGAGAGGGCCAGCTGTAGCTCAGTGAGTTGTTGATAAGGAGAGGGCCAGCTGTAGATCAGTGAGTTGTTGACGTGGAGAGGGCCAGCTGTAGATCAGTGAGTTGTTGATAAGGAGAGGGCCAGCTGTAGATCAGTGAGTTGTTGATGTGGAGAGGGCCAGCTGTAGATCAGTGAGTTGTTGATAAGGAGAGGGCCAGCTGTAGATCAGTGAGTTGTTGATAAGGAGAGGGCCAGCTGTAGATCAGTGAGTTGTTGTGGAGAGGGCCAGCTGTAGATCAGTGAGTTGTTGATGGAGAGGGCCAGCTGTAGATCAGTGAGTTGTTGATAAGGAGAGGAGAGGCCAGCTGTAGATCAGTGAGTTGTTGATAAGGAGAGGGCCAGCTGTAGATCAGTGAGTTGTTGATGTGGAGAGGGCCAGCTGTAGCTCAGTGAGTTGTTGATAAGGAGAGGGCCAGCTGTAGATCAGTGAGTTGTTGATAAGGAGAGGGCCAGCTGTAGGTCAGTGAGTTGTTGATAAGGAGAGGGCCAGCTGTAGATCAGTGAGTTGTTGATAAGGAGAGGGCCAGCTGTAGATCAGTGAGTTGTTGATAAGGAGAGGGCCAGCTGTAGATCAGTGAGTTGTTGATAAGGAGAGGGCCAGCTGTAGTCAGTGAGTTGTTGATGGAGAGGGCCAGCTGTAGATCAGTGAGTTGTTGATAAGGAGAGGGCCAGCTGTCTCAGTGAGTTGTTGAAGAGAGGCCAGCTGTAGATCAGTGAGTTGTTCAAGTGAGAGGGCCAGCTGTAGATCAGTGAGTTGTTGATCAAGGAGAGGGCCAGCTGTAGATCAGTGAGTTGTTGATAAGGAGAGGGCCAGCTGTAGATCAGTGAGTTGTTGAAAGGAGAGGGCCAGCTGTAAATCAGTGAGTTGTTGATAACAGGGCCAGCTGTAGATCAGTGAGTTGTTGATAAGGAGAGGGCCAGCTGTAGATCAGTGAGTTGTTGATGGAGAGGGCCAGCTGTAGATCAGTGAGTTGTTGATAAGGAGAGGCCAGCTGTAGATCAGTGAGTTGTTGTGGAGAGGGCCAGCTGTAGCTCAGTGAGTTGTTGATAAGGAGAGGGCCAGCTGTAGATCAGTGAGTTGTTGATAAGGAGAGGGCCAGCTGTAGATCAGTGAGTTGTTGATAAGGAGAGGGCCAGCTGTAGATCAGTGAGTTGTTGATAAGGAGAGGGCCAGCTGTAGATCAGTGAGTTGTTGATAAGGAGAGGGCCAGCTGTAGATCAGTGAGTTGTTGATAAGGAGAGGGCCAGCTGTAGATCAGTGAGTTGTTGATAAGGAGAGGGCCAGCTGTAGATCAGTGAGTTGTTGACGTGGAGAGGGCCAGCTGTAGATCAGTGAGTTGTTGATAAGGAGAGGGCCAGCTGTAGATCAGTGAGTTGTTGATAAGGAGAGGGCCAGCTGTAGATCAGTGAGTTGTTGATAAGGAGAGGGCCAGCTGTAGATCAGTGAGTTGTTGATAAGGAGAGGGCCAGCTGTAGATCAGTGAGTTGTTGATAAGGAGAGGGCCAGCTGTAGATCAGTGAGTTGTTGATAAGGAGAGGGCCAGCTGTAGATCAGTGAGTTGTTGACGTGGAGAGGGCCAGCTGTAGATCAGTGAGTTGTTGACGTGGGAGAGGGCCAGCTGTAGATCAGTGAGTTGTTGATGGAGAGGGCCAGCTGTAGATCAGTGAGTTGTTGATAAGGAGAGGGCCAGCTGTAGATCAGTGAGTTGTTGATAAGGAGAGGGCCAGCTGTAGCTCAGTGAGTTGTTGATAAGGAGAGGGCCAGCTGTAGATCAGTGAGTTGTTGATAAGGAGAGGGCCAGCTGTAGATCAGTGAGTTGTTGATGTGGAGAGGGCCAGCTGTAGATCAGTGAGTTGTTGATAAGGAGAGGGCCAGCTGTAGATCAGTGAGTTGTTGACGTGGAGAGGGCCAGCTGTAGATCAGTGAGTTGTTGATAAGGAGAGGGCCAGCTGTAGATCAGTGAGTTGTTGATAAGGAGAGGGCCAGCTGTAGATCAGTGAGTTGTTGATAAGGAGAGGGCCAGCTGTAGATCAGTGAGTTGTTGATAAGGAGAGGGCCAGCTGTAGATCAGTGAGTTGTTGATAAGGAGAGGGCCAGCTGTAGATCAGTGAGTTGTTGATGTGGAGAGGGCCAGCTGTAGATCAGTGAGTTGTTGATGTGGAGAGGGCCAGCTGTAGATCAGTGAGTTGTTGATAAGGAGAGGGCCAGCTGTAGATCAGTGAGTTGTTGATAAGGAGAGGGCCAGCTGTAGATCAGTGAGTTGTTGATAAGGAGAGGGCCAGCTGTAGATCAGTGAGTTGTTGATATGGAGAGGGCCAGCTGTAGATCAGTGAGTTGTTGATAAGGAGAGGGCCAGCTGTAGATCAGTGAGTTGTTGATAAGGAGAGGGCCAGCTGTAGATCAGTGAGTTGTTGATAAGGAGAGGGCCAGCTGTAGATCAGTGAGTTGTTGATAAGGAGAGGGCCAGCTGTAGATCAGTGAGTTGTTGATAAGGAGAGGGCCAGCTGTAGATCAGTGAGTTGTTGATAAGGAGAGGGCCAGCTGTAGATCAGTGAGTTGTTGATAAGGGAGAGGGCCAGCTGTAGATCAGTGAGTTGTTGATAAGGAGAGGGCCAGCTGTAGATCAGTGAGTTGTTGTGGAGAGGGCCAGCTGTAGATCAGTGAGTTGTTGATGTGGAGAGGGCCAGCTGTAGATCAGTGAGTTGTTGATAAGGAGAGGGCCAGCTGTAGATCAGTGAGTTGTTGATAAGGAGAGGGCCAGCTGTAGATCAGTGAGTTGTTGATGGAGAGGGCCAGCTGTAGATCAGTGAGTTGTTGACGGGAGGGGCCAGCTGTAGATCAGTGAGTTGTTGATAAGGAGAGGGCCAGCTGTAGATCAGTGAGTTGTTGATGTGGAGAGGGCCAGCTGTAGATCAGTGAGTTGTTGATAAGGAGAGGGCCAGCTGTAGATCAGTGAGTTGTTGATAAGGAGAGGGCCAGCTGTAGATCAGTGAGTTGTTGATAAGGAGAGGGCCAGCTGTAGATCAGTGAGTTGTTGACGTGGAGAGGGCCAGCTGTAGATCAGTGAGTTGTTGATAAGGAGAGGGCCAGCTGTAGCTCAGTGAGTTGTTGATAAGGAGAGGGCCAGCTGTAGATCAGTGAGTTGTTGATAAGGAGAGGGCCAGCTGTAGATCAGTGAGTTGTTGATGTGGAGAGGGCCAGCTGTAGATCAGTGAGTTGTTGATAAGGAGAGGGCCAGCTGTAGCTCAGTGAGTTGTTGATGAGGAGAGGGCCAGCTGTAGATCAGTGAGTTGTTGACGTGGAGAGGGCCAGCTGTAGATCAGTGAGTTGTTGATAAGGAGAGGGCCAGCTGTAGATCAGTGAGTTGTTGATAAGGAGAGGGCCAGCTGTAGATCAGTGAGTTGTTGATAAGGAGAGGGCCAGCTGTAGCTCAGTGAGTTGTTGATAAGGAGAGGGCCAGCTGTAGATCAGTGAGTTGTTGATAAGGAGAGGGCCAGCTGTAGATCAGTGAGTTGATTGATCAGTGAGTTGTTGACGTGGAGAGGGCCAGCTGTAGATCAGTGAGTTGTTGATAAGGAGAGGGCCAGCTGTAGCTCAGTGAGTTGTTGATAAGGAGAGGGCCAGCTGTAGATCAGTGAGTTGTTGATAAGGAGAGGGCCAGCTGTAGATCAGTGAGTTGTTGATAAGGAGAGGGCCAGCTGTAGATCAGTGAGTTGTTGACGTGGAGAGGGCCAGCTGTAGCTCAGTGAGTTGTTGATAAGGAGAGGGCCAGCTGTAGATCAGTGAGTTGTTGATGTGGAGAGGGCCAGCTGTAGCTCAGTGAGTTGTTGATAAGGAGAGGGCCAGCTGTAGCTCAGTGAGTTGTTGATAAGGAGAGGGCCAGCTGTAGGTCAGTGAGTTGTTGATATGGAGAGGGCCAGCTGTAGATCAGTGAGTTGTTGATAAGGAGAGGGCCAGCTGTAGATCAGTGAGTTGTTGATAAGAGAGGGCCAGCTGTAGATCAGTGAGTTGTTGATAAGGAGAGGGCCAGCTGTAGATCAGTGAGTTGTGATGATGATCAGTGAGAGGGAGGGCCAGCTGTAGATCAGTGAGTTGTTGATAAGGAGAGGGCCAGCTGTAGATCAGTGAGTTGTTGATAAGGAGAGGGCCAGCTGTAGATCAGTGAGTTGTTGACGTGGAGAGGGCCAGCTGTAGCTCAGTGAGTTGTTGATAAGGAGAGGGCCAGCTGTAGATCAGTGAGTTGTTGATAAGGAGAGGGCCAGCTGTAGATCAGTGAGTTGTTGATAAGGAGAGGGCCAGCTGTAGATCAGTGAGTTGTTGACGTGGAGAGGGCCAGCTGTAGATCAGTGAGTTGTTGATAAGGAGAGGGCCAGCTGTAGATCAGTGAGTTGTTGATAAGGAGAGGGCCAGCTGTAGATCAGTGAGTTGTTGACGTGGAGAGGGCCAGCTGTAGCTCAGTGAGTTGTTGATAAGGAGAGGGCCAGCTGTAGATCAGTGAGTTGTTGATAAGGAGAGGGCCAGCTGTAGCTCAGTGAGTTGTTGATAAGGAGAGGGCCAGCTGTAGATCAGTGAGTTGTTGATAAGGAGAGGGCCAGCTGTAGATCAGTGAGTTGTTGATAAGGAGAGGGCCAGCTGTAGATCAGTGAGTTGTTGATAAGGAGAGGGCCAGCTGTAGATCAGTGAGTTGTTGATAAGGAGAGGGCCAGCTGTAGCTCAGTGAGTTGTTGATAAGGAGAGGGCCAGCTGTAGATCAGTGAGTTGTTGATAAGGAGAGGGCCAGCTGTAGCTCAGTGAGTTTTTGACGTGGAGAGGGCCAGCTGTAGCTCAGTGAGTTGTTGACGTGGAGAGGGCCAGCTTCAGCTCAGTGAGTTGTTGACGTGGAGGGGCTACAGCTATGATGCTTCGGAGAGGGGAGGGGCAGGTAGCCTCCACTGGTAAAGATGTTGAGCAGGCAGTCAGACACTGGAAGACGTTTCTGAGGGACAGAGTGAAAACTTGACATGCCCCGAAACGTAAAATAACTTTATTAACTGGTTCCCATGTTTTTAAATTACGGTTCTGTTCCAGAACAGTATAGATCACTTTCGTTCCGGGTTCTGTTTCTGTTCCTTATTTTCCAGTTTTCTGTTCTGTTCCCTGAACCAGTTCCAACCCCAGCTATGTTGTACTGTATCTTCTATTCTGTGTGTGTGTGTGTGTGTGTGTGTGTGTGTGTGTGTGTGTGTGTGTGTGTGTGTGTGTGTGTGTGTGTGTGTGTGTGTGTGTGTGTGTGTGTGTGTGTGTGTGTGTGTGTGTGTGTGTGTGTGTGTGTGTGTGTGTGTTCAGGGTAAATCAGAGAGAAACTACCACATCTTCTATGAGATGCTGTCTGGTCTGGAGCCTCACCTAAAACGCTCTCTTTACCTGCAAGAGGCGGAGACATACTTTTACCTTAACCAGGTATACACACACACACACACACACACACACACACACACACACACACACACACACACACACACACACACACACACACACACACACACACACACACACACACACACACAGAATAGGTCGATCCGTCCTCCAATAATGTCTTTAAAGGTGCAACATTCAGAAATCACACCTCCATTTCCTGCTTGATAAAATAGTTTATGTGCCTAGTGTTCTAAACCGCTGTGAAATATATTTTCCATAATCAATAAAATATATTGTTGTTTTAGATGTTAACCGAATGTAAAAGACGCAAAAACAAAATGTTAAGACCGGGAAGCATAGATATTGCGCACATACAACAGATTATACCACATTTTAGACTGGCTTTCAATGAGAATGACAGATCTATAACACATAGAACAGATCTACCTCTCCTTAGACGGGCTTTCAATGAGAATGACAGATCTATAACACATAGAACAGATCTATCTCTCCTTAGACTGGCTTTCAATGAGAATGACAGATCTATAACACATAGAACAGATCTATCTCTTCTTAGACGGGCTTTCAATGAGAATGACATATCTATAACACATAGAACAGATCTACCTCTTCTTAGACTGGCTTTCAATGAGAATGACATATCTATAACACACATGCCTGTGTGAATTTGGTCGGGTCAACAGAATGGTGTGGGTCGTATCCCAACAACAGAATGGTGTGGGTCGTACCCCAACAACAGAATAGTGTAGGTCGTACCCCAACAACAGAATGGTGTGGGTCGTATCCCAACAACAGAATGGTGTGGGTCGTATCCCAACGACAGAATGGTGTGGATCGCATCCCAACAACAGAATGGTGTGGGTCGTACCCCAACAACAGAATGGTGTGGGTTGTACCCCAACAACAGAATGGTGTGGGTCGTATCCCAACGACAGAATGGTGTGGGTCGTACCCCAACAACAGAATGGTGTGGGTCGTACCCCAACAACAGAATGGTGTGGGTCGTATCCCAACGACAGAATGGTGTGGGTCGTATCCCAACAACAGAATGGTGTGGGTCGTATCCCAACAACAGAATTTAATTTCCCCCAGAATATTTACACCAGAATTTCTCCTCGGTGTGTCCCTCTGTACCAGGGTGGTGACTGTGCGATAGAGGGGAAGGATGACAGCAGATTTCCGTCGTGTGCAGAGTGCCATGGACATCCTGTGTTTCAGTCCTGATGAGCAGAACGGCATCTGTAGACTACTGTCCTCCGTTCTACACCTGGGGAATGTTTACTTCCAGCCATACCAGGTACTATAACCTCTAACCTCTAACCGCTAACCTCTAACCTCTAACCTCTAACCCCTAACCCATCTGTAGACTACTGTCCTCCGTACTACACCTGGGGAATGTTTACTTCCAGCCATACCAGGTACTATAACCTCTAACCTCTAACCCCTAACCTCTAACCTCTAACCCCTAACCCCTAACCTCTAACCCCTAGCCCCTAACCTCTAACCCCTAACCCCTAACCCCTAACCTCTAACCCCTAACCCCTAACCTCTAACCCCTAACCCCTAACCTCTAACCCCTAACCCCTAACCTCTAACCTCTAACCCCTAACCTCTAACCCCTAACCCATCTGTAGACTACTGTCCTCCGTACTACACCTGGGGAATGTTTACTTCCAGCCATACCAGGTACTATAACCTCTAACCCCTAACCCCTAACCTCTAACCCCTAACCTCTAACCCCTAACCCCTAACCCATCTGTAGACTACTGTCCTCCGTACTACACCTGGGGAATGTTTACTTCCAGCCATACCAGGTACTATAACCTCTAACCCCTAACCCCTAACCTCTAACCTCTAACCTCTAACCCCTAACCCACCTGTAGACTACTGTCCACCGTACTACACCTGGGGAATGTTTACTTCCAGCCAAACCAGGTACTATAACCTCTAACCCCTAACCCCTAACCTCTAACACCTAACCTCTCACCTCTAACCCCTAACCTATAACCCCTAACCTCTAACCTCTAAATCCTAAACTCTAACCTCTAACCTCTAACCCCTAACCTCTAACCCCTAACCCCTAACCCATAACCTCTAACCCCTAACCCCTAACCTCTAACCCCTAACCTCTAACCCCTAACCCCTAACCTCTAACCCCTAACCCCTAACCCCTAACCTCTAACCTCTAACCCCTAACCCCTAACCTCTAACCCCTAACCCCTAACCTCTAACCCCTAACCCCTAACCTCTAACCCCTAACCCATCTGTAGACTACTGTCCTCCGTTCTACACCTGGGGAATGTTTACTTCCAGCCATACCAGGTACTATAACCTCTAACCCCTAACCTCTAACCTCTAACCCCTAACCTCTAACCCCTAACCTCTAACCTCTAACCTCTAACCTCTAACCCCTAACCTCTAACCTCTAACCCCTAACCCCTAACCTCTAACCCCTAACCCCTAACCTCTAACCCCTAACCTCTAACCTCTAACCCCTAACCCCTAACCTCTAACCTCTAACCCCTAACCCATCTGTAGACTACTGTCCTCCGTTCTACACCTGGGGAATGTTTACTTCCAGCCATACCAGGTACTATAACCTCTAACCCCTAACCCCTAACCTCTAACCCCTAACCCATCTGTAGACTACTGTCCTCCGTACTACACCTAGGGAATGTTTACTTCCAGCCATACCAGGTACTATAACCTCTAACCTCTAACCTCTAACCCCCAACCCCTAACCTCTAACCCCTAACCCATCTGTAGACTACTGTCCTCCGTTCTACACCTGGGGAATGTTTACTTCCAGCCATACCAGGTACTATAACCCCTAACCCCTAACCCCTAACCCCTAACCCCTAACCTCTAACCTCTAACCGATAACCACTAACCTCTAACCTCTAACCTCTAACCCCTAACCCATCTGTAGACTACTGTCCTCCGTTCTACACCTGGGGAATGTTTACTTCCAGCCATACCAGGTACTATAACCTCTAACCTCTAACCCCTAACCTCTAACCCCTAAACTCTAACCTCTAACCCCTAACCTCTAACCTCTAACCCCTAACCCCTAACCCCTAACCTCTAACCTAACCCCTAACCCCTAACCTCTACCTCTAACACCTAACAGTGTGTTTTAATATTGCAGTATAATATACAGTATATAGTGTATTTAATTTATAGAACAGTGTGTTTTATATGGCACTATAATATACAGTATATAGTGTATTTAATGTATATAACAGTGTGTTTTAACACTACAGTATAATATACAGTATATAGTGTATTTAATGTATATAACAGTGTGTTTTAACACTGCAGTATAACATACAGTATATAGTGTATTTAATGTATATAACTGTGTTTTAACACTTCAGTATAATATACAGTATATAGTGTATTTAATGTATATAACTGTGTTTTAACACTGCAGTATAACATACAGTATATAGTGTATTTAATGTATATAACAGTGTGTTTTATATGGCACTATAATATACAGTATATAGTGTATTTAATGTATATAACAGTGTGCTTTACCACTGCAGTATAATATACAGTATATAGTGTATTTAATGTATATAACTGTGTTTTAACACTGCAGTATAACATACAGTATATAGTGTATTTAATGTATATAACAGTGTGTTTTAACACTGCAGTATAATATACAGTATATAGTGTATTTAATGTATATAACAGTGTGTTTTATATGGCACTATAATATACAGTATATAGTGTATTTAATGTATATAACAGTGTGCTTTACCACTGCAGTATAATATACAGTATATAGTGTATTTCATGTATATAACTGTGTTTTAACACTTCAGTATAATATACAGTATATAGTGTATTTAATGTATATAACTGTGTGTTTTTATATGGCACTATAATATACAGTATATAGTGTATTTCATGTATATAACAGTGTGTTTTAACACTGCAGTATAATGTACAGTATATAGTGTATTTAATGTATATAACTGTGTGTTTTATATGGCAGTATAATATACAGTATATAGTGTATTTAATGTATATAACAGTGTGTTTTAACACTGCAGTATAATATACAGTATATAGTGTATTTAATGTATATAACAGTGTGTTTTACCACTGCACTATAATATACAGTATATAGTGTATTTAATGTATATAACAGTGTGTTTTACCACTGCAGTATAATATACAGTATATAGTGTATTTAATGTATATAACAGTGTGTTTTAACACTGCAGTATAATATACAGTATATAGTGTATTTAATGTACATAACAGTGTGCTTTACCACTGCAGTATAATATACAGTATATAGTGTATTTAATGTATATAACAGTGTGTTTTAACACTGCAGTATAATATACAGTATATAGTGTATTTAATGTATATAACTGTGTTTTAACACTGCAGTATAATATACAGTATATAGTGTATTTAATGTATATAACAGTGTGTTTTAACACTGCAGTATAATATACAGTATATAGTGTATTTAATGTATATAACAGTGTGTTTTATATGGCACTATAATATACAGTATATAGTGTAGTTAATGTATATAACAGTGTGCTTTACCACTGCAATATAATATACAGTATATAGTGTATTTAATGTATATAACTGTGTTTTAACACTGCAGTATAATATACAGTATATAGTGTATTTAATGTATATAACAGTGTGTTTTACCACTGCAGTATAATATACAGTATATAGTGTATTTAAGGTATATAACAGTGTGTATCCCTGTTGTACAACAGGCTGAAGGCCAGGAAGTGGCGACGGTGGTCAGTGATCAGGAGATCAGAGTGGTAGCTGAGCTGCTCCAGATCTCTCCTGAGGGACTCAAGAAGGCCATCACACACAAAGTCACGGTCAGAACTACACTACCACATTACCTTAGGGTCAGAACTACACTACTACATTACCTCTACTATATCACACACTAAGTCACGTTCAGAACTACACTACTACATTACCTCTACTATATCACACACTAAGTCACGTTCAGAACTACACTACTACATTACCTTAGGGTCAGAACTGCACTACTACATTACCTTAGGGTCAGAACTGCACTACTACATTACCTCTACTATATCACACACAAAGTCACGGTCAGAACTGCACTACTACATTACCTTAGGGTCAGAACTGCACTACTACATTACCTCTACTATATCACACACAAAGTCACGGTCAGAACTACACTACCACATTACCTTAGGGTCAGAACTACACTACCACATTACCTTAGGGTCAGAACTGCACTACTACATTACCTCTACTATATCACACACAAAGTCACGGTCAGAACTACACTACCACATTACCTTAGGGTCAGAACTACACTACTACATTACCTCTACTATATCACACACAAAGTCACGGTCAGAACTATAATACTACATTACCTCTACTATATCACACACAAAGTCATGGTCTGAACTAAACTACCATATTACCTTAGGGTCAGAACTACACTACTACTAATACATTACCTCTACTATAGCACACACGAAGTCACAAAGTCATGGTCAGAACTACACTACTACATTACCTCTACTATATCACACACAAAGTCACGGTCAGAACTACACTACCACATTACCTTATGGGCAGAACTACACTACTACATTACCTCTACTATTTCACACACAATGTCACACTACATCACAGTTACTACATCTACTACATTACCTCTACTACATCACAGTTACTGCATCTACTACATTACCTCTACAACATCACAGTTACTACATCTAATACATTACCTCTACTACATCACAGTTACTACATCTAATACATTACCTCTACTACATTATAGTTGCAACATCTACTACATTACCTCTACTACATCACAGTTACTGCATCACAGTTACTACATCTACTGCATTACCTCTACTACATCACAGTTATTACATCTACTACATTACCTCTACTACATCACAGTTATTACGTCTACTACATTACCTCTACTACATCACAGTTATTACATCTACTACATTACCTCTACTACATCACAGCTACTACATCTAATACATTACCTCTACTACATCACAGTTACTACATCTAATACATTACCTCTACTACATTATAGTTGCAACATCTACTACATTACCTCTACTACATCACAGTTACTGCATCACAGTTACTACATCTACTGCATTATCTCTACTACATCACAGTTATTACATCTACTACATTACCTCTACTACATCACAGTTATTACATCTACTACATTACCTCTACTACATCACAGCTACTACATCTAATACATTACCTCTACTACATCACAGTTACTACATCTAATACATTACCTCTACTACATTATAGTTGCAACATCTACTACATTACCTCTACTACATCACAGTTACTGCATCACAGTTACTACATCTACTGCATTATCTCTACTACATCACAGTTATTACATCT
>NW_026290888.1:22500-30000 GCF_023373465.1 Oncorhynchus keta
CACACACACACACACACACACACACACACACACACACACACACACACACACACGCGCACACACACACACACTCCTAACATTATCTACCATCCCCTGTTGATGTCCTCCTAACATTATCTCTCTCCCCTGTTGATGTTATAACATTATCTACCATCCCCCTGTTGATGTCCCCTCCCCTGTTGATGTTATAACATTATCTCTCCTCCCCTGTTGATGTCCTCTAACATTATCTCTCCTCCCCTGTTGATGTTATAACATTATCTACCATCCCCCTGTTGATGTTATAACATTATCTACCCCCCCTGTTGATGTCCTCCCCTGTTGATGTTCTAACATTATCTACCCTCCCCCTGTTGATGTTATAACATTATCTCTCCTCCCCTGTTGATGTTATAACATTATCTATTGATGTTATAACATTATCTCTCCCCTCCCCTGTTGATGTTATAACATTATCTCTCCTCCCCTGTTGATGTTATAACATTATCTACTGTTGATGTTATAACATTATCTAACCTCCCCTGTTGATGTTATAACATTCCCCCTGTTGATGTTATAACATTATCTCCCCTCCCCTGTTGATGTTATAACATTATCTCCCCTCCCCTGTTGATGTCCTCCTAACATTATCTCCTCCCCTGTTGATGTTATAACATTATCTCCTCCCCTGTTGATGTTATAACATTATCTTCCCCCTATGTCCTCCTAACATTACTGTTGATTATCTCCCCTCCCCTGTTGATGTTATAACATTATCTCCTGTTGATGTTATAACATTATCTAACCTCCCCTGTTGATGTTATATTACATTATCTATCTAACCTCCCCTGTTGACCTAACATTATCTCTCCTCCCCCTGTTGATGTTCTATAACATTATCTAACCTCCCCCTGTTGATGTTATAACATTATCTCTCCTCCCCTGTTGATGTTATAACATTATTAATCTGTTGATGTTTGTAACATTATCCTCCCCTGTTGATGTTATAACATTATCTAACCTCCCTGTTGATGTTCTATAACATTATCTCTCCTCCCCTGTTGATGTTATAACATTATCTAACCTCCCCTGTTGATGTTATAACATTATCTCCTCCCCTGTTGATGTTATAACATTATCTAACCTCCCCCTGTTGATGTTCCTAACATTATCTCCCCTCCCCTGTTGATGTTCTATAACATTATCTAACCTCCCCCTGTTGATGTTATAACATTATCTCTCCTCCCCTGTTGATGTCCTCCCTAACATTATCTCTCCTCCCCCTGTTGATGTCCTCCTAACATTATCTACCCTCCCCTGTTGATGTTATAACATTATCTAACCTCCCCTGTTGATGTTATAACATTATCTCTCCTCCCCTGTTGATGTCCTCCTAACATTATCTACCCTCCCCTGTTGATGTTATAACATTATCTAACCTCCCCCTGTTGATGTTATAACATTATCTCCCTCCCCTGTTGATGTCCTCCTAACATTATCTCCCCTCCCCCTGTTGATGTCCTCCTAACATTATCTCCCCTCCCCCTGTTGATGTCCTCCTAACATTATCTCCCCTCCCCCTGTTCTAGGTGCATAAGTTCCTCCATAAGAACTTTGACCTGGTGCGTCAGGACGTTCTGGAGCTGTTCAGTAGCAGTAAGAACCGCATGGTGTCCAACCTGTTCCTCCAACACAGTGAGGGTCTGGCGTCTCAGCAGCGTTCTGCCGCCAGGAGGGGCTCCACCGCCCGCCGCCTCGCCGGTAACACCGTCAGCGCCAAGTTCCAGAGCAGTCTGCAGGACCTGGTGGAGAAGATGGAGAGGTCAGGGTTCTAGGGGGTTCTGCCGTTATATACCACTCGGCACGGACAATTCAATGTCTAATCCACGTTGAAATGACGTGGAAACGACATTTATTCAACCAGTGTGTGCCCAATTGGTGCCCTAGAATTTTGAAGACTATATCCTGTCCAGCATTTTATGGTTCTAATTCTAGGGTTCTGTCCGAGTTCTGGGGTTCTAGAGTTCTGAGTACAGCATTCTATGGTTCTAACTAGGGTTCTGGGCTTCCGAGTTCTGGGGTTCTAGAGTTCTGAGTACAGCATTCTAGGGTTCTACGTTCCTCATGCTAAGGTTAAAGGTTTTACATTCTAAGTGTGTCTCTACAGATGTAACCCGTACTTTGTACGTTGCATCAAGCCAAACCAGCACAAGGAGCCGGGCCAGTTTGACATGGAGCTGGTGAAGACTCAACTACGTTACTCTGGTATCCTGGAGACCATACGCATCAGGAAGGAAGGATACCCAATCAGAATACCCTTCTACCAATTCCTCAACAGGTGGGTCACATGACAGGAAGTCACAGCCTTTAGTGGCATCACTCACTTATTTACTTTTGGCGGCCCAGACTAATAATATGCCGTAGCTCTCTGTTGTTCAGGGCAGCTCGTCCTCTGAGACCAGTATTGTCCATTAATCACTTCTTTAGTCTTCCAAGAGGTGGTACTTCCTCTGGTCTGAGACCAGTGTTGTCCATGAATCTCTCCTGTGGTCTCCTAGGAGGTGGTACTTCCTCTGGTCTGAGACCAGTGTTGTCCATGAGTCTCTCCTGTGGTCTCCAAGAGGTGGTACTTCCTCTGGTCTGAGACCAGTGTTGTCCATTAATCACTTCTTTAGTCTTCCAAGAGGTGGTACTTCCTCTGGTCTGAGACCAGTGTTGTCCATTAATCACTTCTTTAGTCTTCCAAGAGGTGGTACTTCCTCTGGTCTGAGACCAGTGTTGTCCATTAATCACTTCTTTAGTCTTCCAAGAGGTGGTACTTCCTCTGGTCTGAGACCAGTGTTGTCCATTAATCACTTCTTTAGTCTTCCAAGAGGTGGTACTTCCTCTGGTCTGAGACCAGTGTTGTCCATGAGTCTCTCCTGTGGTCTCCTAGAGGTGGTACTTCCTCTGGTCTGAGACCAGTGTTGTCCATGAGTCTCTCCTGTGGTCTCCTAGGAGGTGGTACTTCCTCTGGTCTGAGATCAGTGTTGTCCATGAGTCTCTCCTGTGGTCTCCTAGGAGGTGGTACTTCCTCTGGTCTGAGACCAGTGTTGTCCATGAATCTCTCCTGTGGTCTCCTAGGAGGTGGTACTTCCTCTGGTCTGAGACCAGTGTTGTCCATTAATCTCTCCTGTGGTCTCCTAGGAGGTGGTATTTCCTCTGGTCTGAGATCAGTGTTGTCCAGACCAGGAACGATGTTGCTGTGCTCATATAAAGTGTGTGTGTGTGTTCCTCAGGTGCGTTACTGTGTCTAAAGGAGGTACCTCCAGCGGACGGGGAGACCTGTGTTGAGATGATCCATAAACTCTGCCCTGTTAAACCTGGAACATACCAAGTAGGAGTTACCAAGGTGAGGAGGGGGGCTGTGTTGAGATGATCCATAAACTCTGCCCTGTTAAACCTGGAACATACCAAGTAGGAGTTACCAAGGTGAGGAGGGGGGTGGGGGCTGTGTTGAGATGATCCATAAACTCTGCCCTGTTAAACCTGGAACATACCAAGTAGGAGTTACCAAGGTGAGGAGGGGGGGGCTGTGTTGAGATGATCTATAAACTCTGCCCTGTTAAACCTGGAACATACCAAGTAGGAGTTACCAAGGTGAGGAGGGGGGGGCTGTGTTGAGATGATCTATAAACTCTGCCCTGTTAAACCTGGAACATACCAAGTAGGAGTTACCAAGGTGAGGAGGGGGGCTGTGTTGAGATGATCTATAAACTCTGTCCTGTTAAACCTGGAACATACCAAGTAGGAGTTACCAAGGTGAGGAGGGGGGGGGCTGTGTTGAGATGATCTATAAACTCTGTCCTGTTAAACCTGGAACATACCAAGTAGGAGTTACCAAGGTGAGGAGGAGGGGGGCTGTGTTGAGATGATCTATAAACTCTGCCCTGTTAAACCTGGAACATACCAAGTAGGAGTTACCAAGGTGAGGAGGGTGGGGGGGCTGTGTTGAGATGATCTATCCTGTCCTGTTAAACCTGGAACATACCAAGTAGGAGTTACCAAGGTGAGGAGGAGGGGGCTGTGTTGAGATTATCTATAAACTCTGCCCTGTTAAACCTGGAACATACCAAGTAGGAGTTACCAAGGTGAGGAGGGTGGGGGGCTGTGTTGAGATGATCTATAAACTCTGCCCTGTTAAACCTGGAACATACCAAGTAGGAGTTACCAAGGTGAGGAGGTGGGGGCTGTGTTGAGATGATCTATAAACTCTGCCCTGTTAAACCTGGAACATACCAAGTAGGAGTTACCAAGGTGAGGAGGGGTGGGGGGCTGTGTTGAGATGATCCATAAACTCTGCCCTGTTAAACCTGCCTGGAACATACCAAGTAGGAGTTACCAAGGTGAGGAGGGGTGGGGGCTGTGTTGAGATGATCTATAAACTCTGCCCTGTTAAACCTGGAACATACCAAGTAGGAGTTACCAAGGTGAGGAGGGGTGGGGGGCTGTGTTGAGATGATCTATAAACTCTGCCCTGTTAAACCTGGAACATACCAAGTAGGATTGTTAAGAATTTGTTCTTAACTGACATGAGGTTGGAGAGGTGGGGCTAGTGTCCCCATGTGTAGATGTTCCTGAACTCTGCCCTGTTGAGAGGACCTGTGATCAGTGTCCCCATGTAGGATGTTCCTGAAGGTGAGGAGGAGGGCTGGGTGATCTAGTGTCCCCATGTGTATATGTTCCTGAAGGAGGAGCTGTAAGGAGAGGAAGGGTGATCTAGTGTCCCCTGTGTAGATGTTCCTGAAGGAGGAGCTGTAGGAGAGGAAGGGTGATCTAGTGTCCCCATGTGTAGATGTTCCTGAAGGAGGAGCTGTAGGAGAGGAAGGGTGATCTAGTGTCCCCATGTGTAGATGTTCCTGAAGGAGGAGCTGTAGGAGAGGAAGGGTGATCTAGTGTCCCCATGTGTAGATGTTCCTGAAGCTGGAGAGGAAGGGTGATCTAGTGTTGTGTAGATGTTCCTGAAGGAGCTGTATCTAGTGTCCCCATGTGTAGATGTTCCTGAAGGAGGAGCTGTAGGAGAGGAAGGGTGATCTAGTGTCCCCATGTGTAGATGTTCCTGAAGGAGGAGCTGTATGAGAGGAAGGGTGATCTAGTGTCCCCATGTGTAGATGTTCCTGAAGGAGGAGCTGTAGGAGAGGAAGGGTGATCTAGTGTGGAGGAGCCCCATGTGTAGATGTTCCTGAAGGAGGAGCTGTAGGAGAGGAAGGGTGATCTAGTGTCCCCATGTGTAGATGTTCCTGAAGGAGGAGCTGTAGGAGAGGAAGGGTGATCTAGTGTCCCCATGTGTAGATGTTCCTGAAGGAGGAGCTGTAGGAGAGGAAGGGTGATCTAGTGTCCCCATGTGTAGATGTTCCTGAAGGAGGAGCTGTTGGAGAGGAAGGGTGATCTAGTGTCCCCATGTGTAGATGTTCCTGAAGGAGGAGCTGTTGGAGAGGAAGGGTGATCTAGTGTCCCCATGTGTAGATGTTCCTGAAGGAGGAGCTGTTGGAGAGGAAGGGTAATCTAGTGTCCCCATGTGTAGATGTTCCTGAAGGAGGAGCTGTGGAGAGGAAGGGTGATCTAGTGTCCCCATGTGTAGATGTTCCTGAAGGAGGAGCTGTAGGAGAGGAAGGGTGATCTAGTGTCCCCATGTGTAGATGTTCCTGAAGGAGGAGCTGTTGGAGAGGAAGGGTGATCTAGTGTCCCCATGTGTAGATGTTCCTGAAGGAGGAGCTGTAGGAGAGGAAGGGTGATCTAGTGTCCCCATGTGTAGATGTTCCTGAAGGAGGAGCTGTTGGAGAGGAAGGGTAATCTAGTGTCCCCATGTGTAGATGTTCCTGAAGGAGGAGCTGTTGGAGAGGAAGGGTGATCTAGTGTCCCCATGTGTAGATGTTCCTGAAGGAGGAGCTGTTGGAGAGGAAGGGTGATCTAGTGTCCCCATGTGTAGATGTTCCTGAAGGAGGAGCTGTAGGAGAGGAAGGGTGATCTAGTGTCCCCATGTGTAGATGTTCCTGAAGGAGGAGCTGTAGGAGAGGAAGGGTGATCTAGTGTCCCCATGTGTAGATGTTCCTGAAGGAGGAGCTGTAGGAGAGGAAGGGTGATCTAGTGTCCCCATGTGTAGATGTTCCTGAAGGAGGAGCTGTAGGAGAGGAAGGGTAATCTAGTGTCCCCATGTGTAGATGTTCCTGAAGGAGGAGCTGTAGGAGAGGAAGGGTGATCTAGTGTCCCCATGTGTAGATGTTCCTGAAGGAGGAGCTGTAGGAGAGGAAGGGTGATCTAGTGTCCCCATGTGTAGATGTTCCTGAAGGAGGAGCTGTTGGAGAGGAAGGGTGATCTAGTGTCCCCATGTGTAGATGTTCCTGAAGGAGGAGCTGTAGGAGAGGAAGGGTGATCTAGTGTCCCCATGTGTAGATGTTCCTGAAGGAGGAGCTGTGGAGAGGAAGGGTGATCTAGTGTCCCCATGTGTAGATGTTCCTGAAGGAGGAGCTGTAGGAGAGGAAGGGTGATCTAGTGTCCCCATGTGTAGATGTTCCTGAAGGAGGAGCTGTTGGAGAGGAAGGGTGATCTAGTGTCCCCATGTGTAGATGTTCCTGAAGGAGGAGCTGTAGGAGAGGAAGGGTGATCTAGTGTCCCCATGTGTAGATGTTCCTGAAGGAGGAGCTGTAGGAGAGGAAGGGTGATCTAGTGTCCCCATGTGTAGATGTTCCTGAAGGAGGAGCTGTAGGAGAGGAAGGGTGATCTAGTGTCCCCATGTGTAGATGTTCCTGAAGGAGGAGCTGTAGGAGAGGAAGGGTGATCTAGTGTCCCCATGTGTAGATGTTCCTGAAGGAGGAGCTGTTGGAGAGGAAGGGTAATCTAGTGTCCCCATGTGTAGATGTTCCTGAAGGAGGAGCTGTAGGAGAGGAAGGGTGATCTAGTGTCCCCATGTGTAGATGTTCCTGAAGGAGGAGCTGTTGGAGAGGAAGGGTGATCTAGTGTCCCCATGTGTAGATGTTCCTGAAGGAGGAGCTGTTGGAGAGGAAGGGTGATCTAGTGTCCCCATGTGTAGATGTTCCTGAAGGAGGAGCTGTAGGAGAGGAAGGGTGATCTAGTGTCCCCATGTGTAGATGTTCCTGAAGGAGGAGCTGTAGGAGAGGAAGGGTGATCTAGTGTCCCCATGTGTAGATGTTCCTGAAGGAGGAGCTGTTGGAGAGGAAGGGTGATCTAGTGTCCCCATGTGTAGATGTTCCTGAAGGAGGAGATGTTGGAGATGAAGGGTGATCTAGTGTCCCCATGTGTAGATGTTCCTGAAGGAGGAGCTGTAGGAGATGAAGGGTGATCTAGTGTCCCCATGTGTAGATGTTCCTGAAAGAGGAGCTGTTGGAGAGGAACGGTGATCTAGTGTCCCCATGTGTAGATGTTCCTGAAGGAGGAGCTGTATGAGAGGAAGGGTGATCTAGTGTCCCCATGTGTAGATGTTCCTGAAGGAGGAGCTGTAGGAGAGGAACGGTGATCTAGTGA
>NW_026290888.1:35000-50000 GCF_023373465.1 Oncorhynchus keta
TCTTTCAATCCCGTATTTCAGTTAGACATTCTAACCAGTCTCTTTCAATCCCGTATTTCAGTTAGACATTCTAACCAGTCTCTTTCAATCCCGTATTTCAGTTAGACATTCTAACCAGTCTCTTTCAATCCCGTATTTCAGTTAGACATTCTAACCAGTCTCTTTCAATCCCGTATTTCAGTTAGACATTCTAACCAGTCTCTTTCAATCCCGTATTTCAGTTAGACCAGTCTCCAACCAGTCTCTTTCAATCCCGTATTTCAGTTAGACATTCTAACCAGTCTCTTTCAATCCCGTATTTCAGTTAGACCAGTCTCCAACCAGTCTCTTTCAATCCCGTATTTCAGTTAGACATTCTAACCAGTCTCTTTCAATCCCGTATTTCAGTTAGACATTCTAACCAGCCTCTTTCAATCCCGTATTTCAGTTAGACATTCTAACCAGTCTCTTTCAATCCCGTATTTCAGTTAGACATTCTAACCAGTCTCTTTCAATCCCGTATTTCAGTTAGACATCTCTAACCAGTCTCTTTCAATCCCGTATTTCAGTTAGACATTCTAACCAGTCTCTTTCAATCCCGTATTTCAGTTAGACATTCTAACCAGTCTCTTTCAATCCCGTATTTCAGTTAGACATTCTAACCAGTCTCTTTCAATCCCGTATTTCAGTTAGACATTCTAACCAGTCTCTTTCAATCCCGTATTTCAGTTAGACATTCTAACCAGTCTCTTTCAATCCCGTATTTCAGTTAGACATTCTAACCAGTCTCTTTCAATCCCGTATTTCAGTTAGACATTCTAACCAGTCTCTTTCAATCCCGTATTTCAGTTAGACATTCTAACCAGTCTCTTTCAATCCCGTATTTCAGTTAGACATTCTAACCAGTCTCTTTCAATCCCGTATTTCAGTTAGACATTCTAACCAGTCTCTTTCAATCCCGTATTTCAGTTAGACATTCTAACCAGTCTCTTTCAATCCCGTATTTCAGTTAGACATTCTAACCAGTCTCTTTCAATCCCGTATTTCAGTTAGACATTCTAACCAGTCTCTTTCAATCCCGTATTTCAGTTAGACATTCTAACCAGTCTCTTTCAATCCCGTATTTCAGTTAGACATTCTAACCAGTCTCTTTCAATCCCGTATTTCAGTTAGACATTCTAACCAGTCTCTTTCAATCCCGTATTTCAGTTAGACATTCTAACCAGTCTCTTTCAATCCCGTATTTCAGTTAGACATTCTAACCAGTCTCTTTCAATCCCGTATTTCAGTTAGACATTCTAACCAGTCTCTTTCAATCCCGTATTTCAGTTAGACATTCTAACCAGTCTCTTTCAATCCCGTATTTCAGTTAGACATTCTAACCAGTCTCTTTCAATCCCGTATTTCAGTTAGACATTCTAACCAGTCTCTTTCAATCCCGTATTTCAGTTAGACATTCTAACCAGTCTCTTTCAATCCCGTATTTCAGTTAGACATTCTAACCAGTCTCTTTCAATCCCGTATTTCAGTTAGACATTCTAACCAGTCTCTTTCAATCCCGTATTTCATCCCGTATTTCAGTTAGACATTCTAACCAGTCTCTTTCAATCCCGTATTTCAGTTAGACATTCTAACCAGTCTCTTTCAATCCCGTATTTCAGTTAGACATTCTAACCAGTCTCTTTCAATCCCGTATTTCAGTTAGACATTCTAACCAGTCTCTTTCAATCCCGTATTTCAGTTAGACATTCTAACCAGTCTCTTTCAATCCCGTATTTCAGTTAGACATTCTAACCAGTCTCTTTCAATCCCGTATTTCAGTTAGACATTCTAACCAGTCTCTTTCAATCCCGTATTTCAGTTAGACATTCCAACCAGTCTCTTTCAATCCCGTATTTCAGTTAGACATTCTAACCAGTCTCTTTCAATCCCGTATTTCAGTTAGACATTCTAACCAGTCTCTTTCAATCCCGTATTTCAGTTAGACATTCTAACCAGTCTCTTTCAATCCCGTATTTCAGTTAGACATTCTAACCAGTCTCTTTCAATCCCGTATTTCAGTTAGACATTCTAACCAGTCTCTTTCAATCCCGTATTTCAGTTAGACATTCTAACCAGTCTCTTTCAATCCCGTATTTCAGTTAGACATTCTAACCAGTCTCTTTCAATCCCGTATTTCAGTTAGACATTCTAACCAGTCTCTTTCAATCCCGTATTTCAGTTAGACATTCTAACCAGTCTCTTTCAATCCCGTATTTCAGTTAGACATTCTAACCAGTCTCTTTCAATCCCGTATTTCAGTTAGACATTCTAACCAGTCTCTTTCAATCCCGTATTTCAGTTAGACATTCTAACCAGTCTCTTTCAATCCCGTATTTCAGTTAGACATTCTAACCAGTCTCTTTCAATCCCGTATTTCAGTTAGACATTCTAACCAGTCTCTTTCAATCCCGTATTTCAGTTAGACATTCTAACCAGTCTCTTTCAATCCCGTATTTCAGTTAGACATTCTAACCAGTCTCTTTCAATCCCGTATTTCAGTTAGACATTCTAACCAGTCTCTTTCAATCCCGTATTTCAGTTAGACATTCTAACCAGTCTCTTTCAATCCCGTATTTCAGTTAGACATTCTAACCAGTCTCTTTCAATCCCGTATTTCAGTTAGACATTCTAACCAGTCTCTTTCAATCCCGTATTTCAGTTAGACATTCTAACCAGTCTCTTTCAATCCCGTATTTCAGTTAGACATTCTAACCAGTCTCTTTCAATCCCGTATTTCAGTTAGACATTCTAACCAGTCTCTTTCAATCCCGTATTTCAGTTAGACATTCTAACCAGTCTCTTTCAATCCCGTATTTCAGTTAGACATTCTAACCAGTCTCTTTCAATCCCGTATTTCAGTTAGACATTCTAACCAGTCTCTTTCAATCCCGTATTTCAGTTAGACATTCTAACCAGTCTCTTTCAATCCCGTATTTCAGTTAGACATTCTAACCAGTCTCTTTCAATCCCGTATTTCAGTTAGACATTCTAACCAGTCTCTTTCAATCCCGTATTTCAGTTAGACATTCTAACCAGTCTCTTTCAATCCCGTATTTCAGTTAGACATTCTAACCAGTCTCTTTCAATCCCGTATTTCAGTTAGACATTCTAACCAGTCTCTTTCAATCCCGTATTTCAGTTAGACATTCTAACCAGTCTCTTTCAATCCCGTATTTCAGTTAGACATTCTAACCAGTCTCTTTCAATCCCGTATTTCAGTTAGACATTCTAACCAGTCTCAGTCTCTTTCAATCCCGTATTTCAGTTAGACATTCTAACCAGTCTCTTTCAATCCCGTATTTCAGTTAGACATTCTAACCAGTCTCTTTCAATCCCGTATTTCAGTTAGACATTCTAACCAGTCTCTTTCAATCCCGTATTTCAGTTAGACATTCTAACCAGTCTCTTTCAATCCCGTATTTCAGTTAGACATTCTAACCAGTCTCTTTCAATCCCGTATTTCAGTTAGACATTCTAACCAGTCTCTTTCAATCCCGTATTTCAGTTAGACATTCTAACCAGTCTCTTTCAATCCCGTATTTCAGTTAGACATTCTAACCAGTCTCTTTCAATCCCGTATTTCAGTTAGACATTCTAACCAGTCTCTTTCAATCCCGTATTTCAGTTAGACATTCTAACCAGTCTCTTTCAATCCCGTATTTCAGTTAGACATTCTAACCAGTCTCTTTCAATCCCGTATTTCAGTTAGACATTCTAACCAGTCTCTTTCAATCCCGTATTTCAGTTAGACATTCTAACCAGTCTCTTTCAATCCCGTATTTCAGTTAGACATTCTAACCAGTCTCTTTCAATCCCGTATTTCAGTTAGACATTCTAACCAGTCTCTTTCAATCCCGTATTTCAGTTAGACATTCTAACCAGTCTCTTTCAATCCCGTATTTCAGTTAGACATTCTAACCAGTCTCTTTCAATCCCGTATTTCAGTTAGACATTCTAACCAGTCTCTTTCAATCCCGTATTTCAGTTAGACATT
Source organism: Oncorhynchus keta (assembly GCF_023373465.1). Lineage (NCBI taxonomy): Eukaryota > Metazoa > Chordata > Actinopteri > Salmoniformes > Salmonidae > Oncorhynchus > Oncorhynchus keta. The sequence continues at coordinate 39,016 of NW_026290888.1, forward strand.
CTAACCAGTCTCTTTCAATCCCGTATTTCAGTTAGACATTCTAACCAGTCTCTTTCAATCCCGTATTTCAGTTAGACATTCTAACCAGTCTCTTTCAATCCCGTATTTCAGTTAGACATTCTAACCAGTCTCTTTCAATCCCGTATTTCAGTTAGACATTCTAACCAGTCTCTTTCAATCCCGTATTTCAGTTAGACATTCTAACCAGTCTCTTTCAATCCCGTATTTCAGTTAGACATTCTAACCAGTCTCTTTCAATCCCGTATTTCAGTTAGACATTCTAACCAGTCTCTTTCAATCCCGTATTTCAGTTAGACATTCTAACCAGTCTCTTTCAATCCCGTATTTCAGTTAGACATTCTAACCAGTCTCTTTCAATCCCGTATTTCAGTTAGACATTCTAACCAGTCTCTTTCAATCCCGTATTTCAGTTAGACATTCTAACCAGTCTCTTTCAATCCCGTATTTCAGTTAGACATTCTAACCAGTCTCTTTCAATCCCGTATTTCAGTTAGACATTCTAACCAGTCTCTTTCAATCCCGTATTTCAGTTAGACATTCTAACCAGTCTCTTTCAATCCCGTATTTCAGTTAGACATTCTAACCAGTCTCTTTCAATCCCGTATTTCAGTTAGACATTCTAACCAGTCTCTTTCAATCCCGTAACCATTTCAGTTAGACATTCTAACCAGTCTCTTTCAATCCCGTATTTCAGTTAGACATTCTAACCAGTCTCTTTCAATCCCGTATTTCAGTTAGACATTCTAACCAGTCTCTTTCAATCCCGTATTTCAGTTAGACATTCTAACCAGTCTCTTTCAATCCCGTATTTCAGTTAGACATTCTAACCAGTCTCTTTCAATCCCGTATTTCAGTTAGACATTCTAACCAGTCTCTTTCAATCCCGTATTTCAGTTAGACATTCTAACCAGTCTCTTTCAATCCCGTATTTCAGTTAGACATTCTAACCAGTCTCTTTCAATCCCGTATTTCAGTTAGACATTCTAACCAGTCTCTTTCAATCCCGTATTTCAGTTAGACATTCTAACCAGTCTCTTTCAATCCCGTATTTCAGTTAGACATTCTAACCAGTCTCTTTCAATCCCGTATTTCAGTTAGACATTCTAACCAGTCTCTTTCAATCCCGTATTTCAGTTAGACATTCTAACCAGTCTCTTTCAATCCCGTATTTCAGTTAGACATTCTAACCAGTCTCTTTCAATCCCGTATTTCAGTTAGACATTCTAACCAGTCTCTTTCAATCCCGTATTTCAGTTAGACATTCTAACCAGTCTCTTTCAATCCCGTATTTCAGTTAGACATTCCAACCAGTCTCTTTCAATCCCGTATTTCAGTTAGACATTCTAACCAGTCTCTTTCAATCCCGTATTTCAGTTAGACATTCTAACCAGTCTCTTTCAATCCCGTATTTCAGTTAGACATTCTAACCAGTCTCTTTCAATCCCGTATTTCAATCCCAGTCTCTTTCAGTTAGACATTCTAACCAGTCTCTTTCAATCCCGTATTTCAGTTAGACATTCTAACCAGTCTCTTTCAATCCCGTATTTCAGTTAGACATTCTAACCAGTCTCTTTCAATCCCGTATTTCAGTTAGACATTCTAACCAGTCTCTTTCAATCCCGTATTTCAGTTAGACATTCTAACCAGTCTCTTTCAATCCCGTATTTCAGTTAGACATTCTAACCAGTCTCTTTCAATCCCGTATTTCAGTTAGTCTCTTTCAACATTTCAGTTACCAGTCCAGTCTCTTTCAATCCCGTATTTCAGTTAGACATTCTAACCAGTCTCTTTCAATCCCGTATTTCAGTTAGACATTCTAACCAGTCTCTTTCAATCCCGTATTTCAGTTAGACATTCTAACCAGTCTCTTTCAATCCCGTATTTCAGTTAGACATTCTAACCAGTCTCTTTCAATCCCGTATTTCAGTTAGACATTCTAACCAGTCTCTTTCAATCCCGTATTTCAGTTAGACATTCTAACCAGTCTCTTTCAATCCCGTATTTCAGTTAGACATTCTAACCAGTCTCTTTCAATCCCGTATTTCAGTTAGACATTCTAACCAGTCTCTTTCAATCCCGTATTTCAGTTAGACATTCTAACCAGTCTCTTTCAATCCCGTATTTCAGTTAGACATTCTAACCAGTCTCTTTCAATCCCGTATTTCAGTTAGACATTCTAACCAGTCTCTTTCAATCCCGTATTTCAGTTAGACATTCTAACCAGTCTCTTTCAATCCCGTATTTCAGTTAGACATTCTAACCAGTCTCTTTCAATCCCGTATTTCAGTTAGACATTCTAACCAGTCTCTTTCAATCCCGTATTTCAGTTAGACATTCTAACCAGTCTCTTTCAATCCCGTATTTCAGTTAGACATTCTAACCAGTCTCTTTCAATCCCGTATTTCAGTTAGACATTCTAACCAGTCTCTTTCAATCCCGTATTTCAGTTAGACATTCTAACCAGTCTCTTTCAATCCCGTATTTCAGTTAGACATTCTAACCAGTCTCTTTCAATCCCGTATTTCAGTTAGACATTCTAACCAGTCTCTTTCAATCCCGTATTTCAGTTAGACATTCTAACCAGTCTCTTTCAATCCCGTATTTCAGTTAGACATTCTAACCAGTCTCTTTCAATCCCGTATTTCAGTTAGACATTCTAACCAGTCTCTTTCAATCCCGTATTTCAGTTAGACCATTCTCTAACCAGTCTCTTTCAATCCCGTATTTCAGTTAGACATTCTAACCAGTCTCTTTCAATCCCGTATTTCAGTTAGACATTCTAACCAGTCTCTTTCAATCCCGTATTTCAGTTAGACATTCTAACCAGTCTCTTTCAATCCCGTATTTCAGTTAGACATTCTAACCAGTCTCTTTCAATCCCGTATTTCAGTTAGACATTCTAACCAGTCTCTTTCAATCCCAGTATTTCAGTTAGACAGTCTCTAACCAGTCTCTTTCAATCCCGTATTTCAGTTAGACATTCTAACCAGTCTCTTTCAATCCCGTATTTCAGTTAGACATTCTAACCAGTCTCTTTCAATCCCGTATTTCAGTTAGACCATTCTAACCAGTCTCTTTCAATCCCGTATTTCAGTTAGACATTCTAACCAGTCTCTTTCAATCCCGTATTTCAGTTAGACATTCTAACCAGTCTCTTTCAATCCCGTATTTCAGTTAGACATTCTAACCAGTCTCTTTCAATCCCGTATTTCAGTTAGACATTCTAACCAGTCTCTTTCAATCCCGTATTTCAGTTAGACATTCTAACCAGTCTCTTTCAATCCCGTATTTCAGTTAGACATTCTAACCAGTCTCTTTCAATCCCGTATTTCAGTTAGACATTCTAACCAGTCTCTTTCAATCCCGTATTTCAGTTAGACATTCTAACCAGTCTCTTTCAATCCCGTATTTCAGTTAGACATTCTAACCAGTCTCTTTCAATCCCGTATTTCAGTTAGACATTCTAACCAGTCTCTTTCAATCCCGTATTTCAGTTAGACATTCTAACCAGTCTCTTTCAATCCCGTATTTCAGTTAGACATTCTAACCAGTCTCTTTCAATCCCGTATTTCAGTTAGACATTCTAACCAGTCTCTTTCAATCCCGTATTTCAGTTAGACATTCTAACCAGTCTCTTTCAATCCCGTATTTCAGTTAGACATTCTAACCAGTCTCTTTCAATCCCGTATTTCAGTTAGACATTCTAACCAGTCTCTTTCAATCCCGTATTTCAGTTAGACATTCTAACCAGTCTCTTTCAATCCCGTATTTCAGTTAGACATTCTAACCAGTCTCTTTCAATCCCGTATTTCAGTTAGACATTCTAACCAGTCTCTTTCAATCCCGTATTTCAGTTAGACATTCTAACCAGTCTCTTTCAATCCCGTATTTCAGTTAGACATTCTAACCAGTCTCTTTCAATCCCGTATTTCAGTTAGACATTCTAACCAGTCTCTTTCAATCCCGTATTTCAGTTAGACATTCTAACCAGTCTCTTTCAATCCCGTATTTCAGTTAGACATTCTAACCAGTCTCTTTCAATCCCGTATTTCAGTTAGACATTCTAACCACGTCTCTTTCAATCCCGTATTTCAGTTAGACATTCTAACCAGTCTCTTTCAATCCCAGTCTATTTCAGTTAGACATTCTAACCAGTCTCTTTCAATCCCGTATTTCAGTTAGACATTCTAACCAGTCTCTTTCAATCCCGTATTTCAGTTAGACATTCTAACCAGTCTCTTTCAATCCCGTATTTCAGTTAGACATTCTAACCAGTCTCTTTCAATCCCGTATTTCAGTTAGACATTCTAACCAGTCTCTTTCAATCCCGTATTTCAGTTAGACATTCTAACCAGTCTCTTTCAATCCCGTATTTCAGTTAGACATTCTAACCAGTCTCTTTCAATCCCGTATTTCAGTTAGACATTCTAACCAGTCTCTTTCAATCCCGTATTTCAGTTAGACATTCTAACCAGTCTCTTTCAATCCCGTATTTCAGTTAGACATTCTAACCAGTCTCTTTCAATCCCGTATTTCAGTTAGACATTCTAACCAGTCTCTTTCAATCCCGTATTTCAGTTAGACATTCTAACCAGTCTCTTTCAATCCCGTATTTCAGTTAGACATTCTAACCAGTCTCTTTCAATCCCGTATTTCAGTTAGACATTCTAACCAGTCTCTTTCAATCCCGTATTTCAGTTAGACATTCTAACCAGTCTCTTTCAATCCCGTATTTCAGTTAGACATTCTAACCAGTCTCTTTCAATCCCGTATTTCAGTTAGACATTCTAACCAGTCTCTTTCAATCCCGTATTTCAGTTAGACATTCTAACCAGTCTCTTTCAATCCCGTATTTCAGTTAGACATTCTAACCAGTCTCTTTCAATCCCGTATTTCAGTTAGACATTCTAACCAGTCTCTTTCAATCCCGTATTTCAGTTAGACATTCTAACCAGTCTCTTTCAATCCCGTATTTCAGTTAGACATTCTAACCAGTCTCTTTCAATCCCGTATTTCAGTTAGACATTCTAACCAGTCTCTTTCAATCCCGTATTTCAGTTAGACATTCTAACCAGTCTCTTTCAATCCCGTATTTCAGTTAGACATTCTAACCAGTCTCTTTCAATCCCGTATTTCAGTTAGACATTCTAACCAGTCTCTTTCAATCCCGTATTTCAGTTAGACATTCTAACCAGTCTCTTTCAATCCCGTATTTCAGTTAGACATTCTAACCAGTCTCTTTCAATCCCGTATTTCAGTTAGACATTCTAACCAGTCTCTTTCAATCCCGTATTTCAGTTAGACATTCTAACCAGTCTCTTTCAATCCCGTATTTCAGTTAGACATTCTAACCAGTCTCTTTCAATCCCGTATTTCAGTTAGACATCCCGTATTTCAGTTCTAACCAGTCTCTTTCAATCCCGTATTTCAGTTAGACATTCTAACCAGTCTCTTTCAATCCCGTATTTCAGTTAGACATTCTAACCAGTCTCTTTCAATCCCGTATTTCAGTTAGACATTCTAACCAGTCTCTTTCAATCCCGTATTTCAGTTAGACATTCTAACCAGTCTCTTTCAATCCCGTATTTCAGTTAGACATTCTAACCAGTCTCTTTCAATCCCGTATTTCAGTTAGACATTCTAACCAGTCTCTTTCAATCCCGTATTTCAGTTAGACATTCTAACCAGTCTCTTTCAATCCCGTATTTCAGTTAGACATTCTAACCAGTCTCTTTCAATCCCGTATTTCAGTTAGACATTCTAACCAGTCTCTTTCAATCCCGTATTTCAGTTAGACATTCTAACCAGTCTCTTTCAATCCCGTATTTCAGTTAGACATTCTAACCAGTCTCTTTCAATCCCGTATTTCAGTTAGACATTCTAACCAGTCTCTTTCAATCCCGTATTTCAGTTAGACATTCTAACCAGTCTCTTTCAATCCCGTATTTCAGTTAGACATTCTAACCAGTCTCTTTCAATCCCGTATTTCAGTTAGACATTCTAACCAGTCTCTTTCAATCCCGTATTTCAGTTAGACATTCTAACCAGTCTCTTTCAATCCCGTATTTCAGTTAGACATTCTAACCAGTCTCTTTCAATCCCGTATTTCAGTTAGACATTCTAACCAGTCTCTTTCAATCCCGTATTTCAGTTAGACATTCTAACCAGTCTCTTTCAATCCCGTATTTCAGTTAGACATTCTAACCAGTCTCTTTCAATCCCGTATTTCAGTTAGACATTCTAACCAGTCTCTTTCAATCCCGTATTTCAGTTAGACATTCTAACCAGTCTCTTTCAATCCCGTATTTCAGTTAGACATTCTAACCAGTCTCTTTCAATCCCGTATTTCAGTTAGACATTCTAACCAGTCTCTTTCAATCCCGTATTTCAGTTAGACATTCTAACCAGTCTCTTTCAATCACCTTGCGCTTATAAAAATATATTCTGTGTATCAGAGATGGGCAGATTCTTTTGGGGGGGAAGAGGGTTATTTTAGCTAACTCTGTCAGGGTAACTTACTGTTGAGAGTTGGAAAAATATAATACAGGAATGCTTGAATACTAGAATACTAGAATACTAGAATAACAGAATACTGGAATAATGGATAATTGAATAATAGTACACTAGAATATTAGAACATTATAATACTAGAATAATATAATATTAGAATATTATAATACTAGAATAATAATAAAATAAAATAATAAAATACTAGAATCACAGAATACTAGAATAATGGAATTATACTTTATTGGGTGCCAGGGTAGCCTAGTGGTTAGAGCGTTGGACTAGTAACCAGAAGGTTGCAAGTTCAAACCCCGAGCTGACAAGGTAGAAAAAATCTTGTCTAGTTAAATAAAGTTAAACAATGTACCCTGAATAAGGCAGTTAACCAGAATACTGAATTTCAGAATACAATAATAATGGCCGAATTTTTTAATACTGAAAATAACTGACTTGTCTAGTTAAATAAACGAAAACCAGAATGTTAAACAATAGTACATATTAGAATAATATAATACAATACAAATACTAGAATACTACAATTTCCAGAATACAATAATAATGGAATCATTATAGAATTTTTGAATACTAGAATATTATAATAATGGAATACGATATTTTTATAATACCAGAATAATAGAATATTATAATAAACGAAAACCATAATGTTAAAATATTAAAATAATGGAATACTAGAATATTAGAATAATATAATGCTAGAATACTAGAATACAATAATACTAGAATACTACAAATATACAATAATAATGGAATTGTAGAATATATAATATTAATAATGGCATAATATTATAATATTATAATAATGGAATACCAGAATATTATAATATAATAATAATGGAATACCAGAATACTAGAATATTATAATAATGGAATACCAGAATATTATAATATAATAATAATGGAATACCAGAATACTAGAATATTATAATAATGGAATACCAGAATATTATAATATAATAATAATGGAATATTAGAATATTATAATAATGGAATACCAGAATATTATAATATAATAATACTGGAATATTAGAATATTTGAATAACAGAATACTAGAATATTAGAATACTATAATACTAGAATATTAGAATACTAGAATATTAGAATACTATAATACTAGAATATTAGAATACTAGAATATTAGAATACTGGATTATTAGAATACTAGAATATTATAATATTATGATAATGGAATACTAGAATATTATAGTACAATAATACTAGAATACTAGAGTATAATATAATTCTAGAATAATATAATACAAGAATACAAGAATACCAGACTACTAGACTACTAAAAATACTAAGAATACTAGAATAATAGAATACTATAATACTATAATAATGGAATACTGGACAATTAGAATACTAGAATACTAGATTATTATAATACAATAATAATGGAATAACAAAATACTTGAATATTATAATAATAGAATACTAGAATATTAGAATACTAGAATTTTAGAATACCAGAATATTATAATATTATAATAATGGAATACTATAATATTAGAATATTAATATAATGGAAAATTAGAATATTAGAACACTAGACTATTATAATAATGGAATACTGGCATAATAGAATGATATAATATTATATTAATGGAATACTAGAAAATTAGAATACTAGAACATTAGAATACTAGAATATTAGAGTACTACAATATTAGAATATTAGAATACTAGAATATTAGAATATTAGAAAAATTGAATACTAGAATATTATAATATTATAATAATGGAATACTAGAATAATATAATACTGGAATAATATAATAATAGAATACTATAATAATGGATTTTATAATAATAGAATCCTGGAATACTATAAAAATAAAATAGTAGAATATTATAATGATGGAATACTAGAATATTAGAATACTAGAATATAAGAATATTAGAATATTAGAAACATGGAATACTAGAATATATACTATTATAATAATGGAATACTAGAATAATATAATAGTAGAATACTAGAATAATAGAGTACTATAATAATGGAATAATATAATACTAGAATACTATAATAATAGAATACTATACTACTAGAATCTTATAATAATGGAATACTAGAATATTATAAAATTATACCAATATAATATTATAATAATGGAATACTAGAATTTTACAATACTAGAATATTAGAATACAAGAATAATATAATACTAGAATAATAGAATACTGTAATACTAGAATATCAGAATACTAGAATTCTAAAAATACTAGCATCCTAGAATACTAGAATAATATAACAGTAGAATACTATAATACTGGAATATTATAATAATAGAATACTGGAATTATAGAATAGTAGAATACTAGAATATTAGAATACTGGAATACTGGAATACTAGAATATTAGAATATTGGAATATTAGAATACTGGAATACTAGACTATTAGAATAGTAGAATACTGGAATACTAGAATTCTAGAATATTAGAATATTAGAAAACTATAGTACTAGAATACTAGAACACTAGACTATTAGAATACTAGAATATTAGAATACTGGAATACTAGAGTACTTGAATACGAGAATACTAGAATATTAGAATACCAGAATACTAGAATACTAGAATAATAGAATACTAGAATACTAAAAATACTAGGAATTCTAGAATACTAGGATAATAGAATACTAGAATACTAAAAATACTAGGAATTCTAGAATACTAGGATAATAGAATACTAGAATACTGGAATAATAGAATAATTTAATAATTGAAAACTAGAATACTAGAATATTCTAATAATGGAATAGTAGAATAATATAATATTATAGTAATGGAATACTAGAATATTAGAATTCTAGAATACCAGAATAATAGAATACTATTGTCCCTCATTTGAGTGTTTTAAATGTGGTGACCCTAGATTTGATCTAAACCCTTGACTGACCCCTGACCTCTAACCTCTAACCCCTCTGTGTAGGAGCGGGCCAACAGAGAAGTGGTGAACGTTACAACTCTGCCCATCCCTGCTGAGTTGGGGTTTCTGCTGCAGGCTACAGCAGGTAGGCTATTATCCTGAATAACACACTAGCTCTGGTCCAGCTCCTCCCATCTCTCTGTCTAGCTCTGGTCCAGGCCCCTCACATCTCTCTGTGTGTCTAGGTGGCAGGGAGCTCCACTCTGAGTGCCGAGCTCTGGTCCAGGCCCCTCACATCTCTCTGTGTGTCTAGGTGGCAGGGAGCTCCACTCTGAGTGTCTAGCTCTGGTCCAGGCCCCTCACATCTCTCTGTGTGTCTAGGTGGCAGGGAGCTCCACTCTGAGTGCCTAGCTCTGGTCCAGGCCCCTCACATCTCTCTGTGTGTCTAGGTGGCAGGGAGCTCCACTCTGAGTGCCTAGCTCTGGTCCAGGCCCCTCACGTCTCTCTGTGTCTAGGTGGCAGGGAGCTCCACTCTGAGTGCCTAGCTCTGGTCCAGGCCCCTCACATCTCTCTGTGTGTCTAGGTGGCAGGGAGCTCCACTCTGAGTGCCTAGCTCGGGTCCAGGCCCCTCACATCTCTCTGTGTGTCTAGGTGGCAGGGAGCTCCACTCTGAGTTCCTAGCTCTGGTCCAGGCCCCTCACATCTCTCTGTGTGTCTAGGTGGCAGGGAGCTCCACTCTGAGTGCCTGGCTCTGGTCCAGGCCCCTCACATCTCTCTGTGTGTCTAGGTGGCAGGGAGCTCCACTCTGAGTGCCTAGCTCTGGTCCAGGCCCCTAAGGTCCAGGTGGATCCTCAGCTCACTCTGCCGTTGAACATCAACAACTACCTCATCACTCACTACATAAGGACCATCTTCAGGGTGAGAACACACCGGTATTAAAACGTGTGTTTGATGTTGAGCTCAGTGTTCTGTTGGTGAATCCATGATGTTGAGCTCAGTGTTCAGTTGGTGAATCCATGATGCTGAGCTCAGTGTTCTGTTGGTGAATCCATGATGTTGATGTGTTTGATGTTGAGCTCAGTGTTCAGTTATGAATCTGTGTTGATGTGTGTTTGATGTTGAGCTCAGTGTTCAGTTATGAATCTGTGTTGATGTTGAGCTCAGTGTTCAGTTGGTGAATCCATGATGTTGAGCTCAGTGTTCAGTTGTGAATCCATGTTGAATTGTGTTTGATGCTGAGCTCAGTGTTTAGTTGTGAATCCATGTTGAAGTGTGTTTGATGTTGAGCTCAGTGTTCAGTTGTGAATCCATGTTGAAGTGTGTTTGATGTTGAGCTCAGTGTTCTGTTGTGAATCTGTGTTGATGTTGAGCTCAGTGTTCAGTTGTGAATCCATGTTGAAGTGTGTTTGATGTTGAGCTCAGTGTTCTGTTGCGAATCTGTGTTGATGTTGAGCTCAGTGTTCAGTTGTGAATCCATGTTGAAGTGTGTTTGATGTTGAGCTCAGTGTTCTGTTGTGAATCTGTGTTGATGTTGAGCTCAGTGTTTAGTTGTGAATCCGTGT
>NW_026290888.1:60000-75000 GCF_023373465.1 Oncorhynchus keta
ACTACACTACACTACACTACACTAACACTACACTACACTACACTACACTACACTAACACTACACTACACTACACTACACTAACACTACACTACACTACACTACACTACACTAACACTACACTACACTACACTACACTACACTAACACTACACTACACTAACACTACACTAACACTACACTAACACTACACTACACTACACTACACTACACTACACTACACTAACACTAACACTACACTACACTACACTACACTAACACTACACTACACTACACTACACTACACTACACTACACTAACACTACACTAACACACTACACTACACTAACACTACACTACACACTAACACTACACTAAACACTACACTAACACTACACTACACACTACACTACACTACACTACACACTACTACACTACACTACACTACACTACACTACACTAACACTACACTACACTAACACTACACTAACACTACACTACACTACAACACTACACTAACACTACACTACACACTACACTACACTAACACTACACTACACTAACACTACACTAACACCACACTACACTACACTACACAAACTACACTAAAACTACACTACACTAACACTGCACTACACTACACTACACTAACACTAACACTACAGGACTACACTACTACACTAACACTACACTAACACTACACTACACTACACTACACTACACTACACTACACTAACACTACACTACACTACACTACACTAACACTACACTACACTACACTACACTACACTACACTACACTACACTAACACTACACTACACTACACTAACACTACACTACACTACACTACACTACACTAACACTACACTACACTAACACTACACTACACTACACTAACACTACACTACACTACACTACACTAACACTACACTAACACTACACTACACTATACTAATACTACACTAACACTACACTACCACTACACGACACTACACTACACTACAATACACTAAACAGTACAATACCACTACACTACACTAACATTACACTACACTACACTACTACACACTACACTACCACTACACACTACACTAACACTACACTAACACTACACTACACTACACTACACTACACTACACTAACACTACACTACACTACACTACACTAACACTAACACTACACTACACTACACTACACTACACTACACTACACTAACACTACACTACACTACACTACACTACACTACACTACACTACACTAACACTACACTAACACTACACTACACTAACACTACACTACACTACACTACACTACACTAACACTACACTACACTAACACTACACTACACTACACTACACTAACACTACACCACTACTACACTAACACTACACTACACTACACTAACACTACACTACACTACACTACACTACACTACACTAACACTACACTAACACTACACTACACTAACACTACACTACACTAACACTACACTACACTACACTACACTACACTAACACTACACTACACTACACTAACACTACACTACACTACACTACACTAACACTACACTACACTACACTAACACTACACTACACTAACACTACACTACACACTACACTACACTAACACTAACACTACACTACACTAACACTACACTACACTACACTAACACTACACTACACTACACTACACTACACTACACTACACTACACTACACTAACACTACACTACACTACACTACACTAACACTACACTACCACTACACTACACTAACACTACACTAACACTACACTACACTATGACACTACACTAACACTACACTACACTACACTACACTAACACTAACATACACACAGGACTACACCAACACTGACACTACACTACACTACACTAACTACACTACACTAACACTACACTACACTACACTACACTACACTACACTAACACTACACTACACTACACTACACTACACTACACTACACTACACTACACTACACTACACTACACTACACTACACTAACACTACACTACACACTAACACTACACTACACTACACTACACTACACTACACTAACACTACACTACTACACTACACTACACTACACTACACTACACTAACACTAACTACACACTACACTAACACTACACTACACTACACTACACTACACTACACTACACTACACTAACACTACACTACACTACACTACACTACACTACACTACACTAAACTAACACTACACTACACTACACTACACTACACTACACTACACTACACTAACTACACTACTAACACTACACTACACTACACTAACACTACACTACACTACACTACACTACACTACACTACACTACACTACACTACACTAACACTACACTACACTACACTACACTACACTAACACTAACACTACACTACACTAACACTACACTAACACTAACACTACACTACACTGGGACACTACACTACACTAACACTACACTACACTACACTACACTAACACTACACTAACACTACACTACACTAACACTACACTACACTAACACTACACTACACTAACACTACACTACACTACACTACACTACACAGACACTACACTACACTACACTACACTACACTACACTACACTACACTACACTAACACTACACTACACTACACTACACTACACTACACTACACTACACTACACTACACTAACACTACACTACACTACACTACACTACACTACACTAACATTACACTACACTACACTATGACACTACAATACACTAAACAGTACACTACACTACACTACACTACACTACACTAACACTACACTACACTACACTACACTATGACACTACACTAAACACTACACTACACCACACCACACGTACACTACACTAAACAGTACACTAACACTACACTACACTAACACTACACTAACACTACACTGCACTAACACTACACTACACTATGACACTACACTACACTAAACAGTACACTACACCACACCACACGAACACTACACTAAACAGTACACTAACACTACACTACACTACACTAACACTACACTACACTACACTACACTACACTAACACTACACTACAACACTACACTACACTACACTACACTACACTACACTACACTACACTACACACTACACTACACTACACTACACTATACACCAAACACACACTACACTACACTACACTACACTACACTACACTACACTACACTACACTAACACTACACTACACTACACTACACTACACTACACTACACTACACTACACTAACACTACAGACACTACACTACACTACACTACACTACACTACACTAACACTACACTACACTACAGACACTACACTACACTACACTACACTACACTACACTACACTACACTAACACTACACTACACTACACTACACTACACTACAGACACTACACTACACACACTTTAAACACACACTACACTACACTACACTACACACACTACACTACACTAACACTACACTACACTACACTAAACACACTACACTAACACTACACTACACTAACACTACAGTACACTAAACTACACTACACTACACACTAACACTACACTACACTAACACTACAGTACACTAAACTACACTACACTACACTACACTACACTACACTACACTACACTAACACTACACTACACTACACTACAGACACTACACTACACACGTTAAACACTACACTACACTACACTACACTACACTACACTACACTACACTACACTACACTACACACTAACACTACACTACACTACACTACACTACACTACACTACACTACACTACACACACTAAACACACACTACACTACACTACACTACACTACACTAACACTACACTAACACTACACTACACTACACTACACTACACTACACTACACTACACTACACTAACACTACACTACACTACACACTACAGACACTACACTACACTACACTACACACTACACTACACTACACTACACTACACTACACTACACTACACTACAGACACTACACACTAACACTAAACACACTACACCACTACACTACACTACACTACACTAACACTACACTACACTACACTACACTACTCTGCACTACACTACACTACACTACACTACACTACACTACACTACACTAACACTACACTAACACTAACACTAACACTAACACTAACACTAACACTACACTACCACTACACTACACTAACACTACACACTAACACTACACTACACTACACTACACTACACTACACTACACTACACTACACTAACACTACACTAACACTACACTACACTACACTACACTACACTACACTACACTACACTACACTAACACTACACTACACTACACTACACTACACTACACTACACTACACTACACTACACTAACATGACACTACACTACACAAACAACACACTACACTACACTACACTTTAACTACACACACTACACTACACTACACTACACTACACATACACTACACTACACTACACTGGGACTACACTACACTACACTACACTACACTGGGACTACACTAGTGTTCACTACAGACATACAGCTGGGACACTACACTAACACTACACTAACCACTACAGCTGGGACTAGAGTACTACACTGTGAACACATACAGCTGGGACTACACTAGTGTTCACTACACTGAACCATACAGCTGGGACTACAGTACACTACACTGAACCACTACAGCTGGGACTACACTAGTGTTCACTACACTGAACCATACACTGGGACTACACTAGTGTTCACTACTGTGAACCTACACTGGGACTAGAGTAGTGTTCACTACACTTGAACCATACAGCTGCACTAACAGTGTACACTACACTACAGCTGGGACTAAGTAGTGACACTACACTGAACCATACAGCTGGGACTAGAGTAGTGTTCACTAGACTGTGAACCATACAGCTGGGACTAGAGTAGTGTTCAATAGACTGTGAACCATACAGCTGGGACTAGAGTAGTGTTCAATAGACTGTGAACCATACAGCTGGGACTAGAGTAGTGTTCAATAGACTGTGAACCATACAGCTGGGACTAGAGTAGTGTTCAATAGACTGTGAACCATACAGCTGGGACTAGAGTAGTGTTCAATAGACTGTGAACCATACAGCTGGGACTAGAGTAGTGTTCAATAGACTGTGAACCATACAGCTGGGACTAGAGTAGTGTTCAATAGACTGTGAA
The DNA here is from genome assembly GCF_023373465.1 of Oncorhynchus keta. Lineage (NCBI taxonomy): Eukaryota > Metazoa > Chordata > Actinopteri > Salmoniformes > Salmonidae > Oncorhynchus > Oncorhynchus keta. Next base: position 65,185 of record NW_026290888.1, read on the forward strand.
CCATACAGCTGGGACTAGAGTAGTGTTCAATAGACTGTGAACCATACAGCTGGGACTAGAGTAGTGTTCAATAGACTGTGAACCATACAGCTGGGACTAGAGTAGTGTTCAATAGACTGTGAACCATACAGCTGGGACTAGAGTAGTGTTCAATAGACTGTGAACCATACAGCTGGGACTAGAGTAGTGTTCAATAGACTGTGAACCATACAGCTGGGACTAGAGTAGTGTTCAATAGACTGTGAACCATACAGCTGGGACTAGAGTAGTGTTCAATAGACTGTGAACCATACAGCTGGGACTAGAGTAGTGTTCAATAGACTGTGAACCATACAGCTGGGACTAGAGTAGTGTTCAATAGACTGTGAACCATACAGCTGGGACTAGAGTAGTGTTCAATAGACTGTGAACCATACAGCTGGGACTAGAGTAGTGTTCAATAGACTGTGAACCATACAGCTGGGACTAGAGTAGTGTTCAATAGACTGTGAACCATACAGCTGGGACTAGAGTAGTGTTCAATAGACTGTGAACCATACAGCTGGGACTAGAGTAGTGTTCAATAGACTGTGAACCATACAGCTGGGACTAGAGTAGTGTTCAATAGACTGTGAACCATACAGCTGGGACTAGAGTAGTGTTCAATAGACTGTGAACCATACAGCTGGGACTAGAGTAGTGTTCAATAGACTGTGAACCATACAGCTGGGACTAGAGTAGTGTTCAATAGACTGTGAACCATACAGCTGGGACTAGAGTAGTGTTCAATAGACTGTGAACCATACAGCTGGGACTAGAGTAGTGTTCAATAGACTGTGAACCATACAGCTGGGACTAGAGTAGTGTTCAATAGACTGTGAACCATACAGCTGGGACTAGAGTAGTGTTCAATAGACTGTGAACCATACAGCTGGGACTAGAGTAGTGATCAATAGACTGTGAACCATACAGCTGGGACTAGAGTAGTGTTCAATAGACTGTGAACCATACAGCTGGGACTAGAGTAGTGTTCAATAGACTGTGAACCATACAGCTGGGACTAGAGTAGTGTTCAATAGACTGTGAACCATACAGCTGGGACTAGAGTAGTGTTCAATAGACTGTGAACCATACAGCTGGGACTAGAGTAGTGTTCAATAGACTGTGAACCATACAGCTGGGACTAGAGTAGTGTTCAATAGACTGTGAACCATACAGCTGGGACTAGAGTAGTGTTCAATAGACTGTGAACCATACAGCTGGGACTAGAGTAGTGTTCAATAGACTGTGAACCATACAGCTGGGACTAGAGTAGTGTTCAATAGACTGTGAACCATACAGCTGGGACTAGAGTAGTGTTCAATAGACTGTGAACCATACAGCTGGGACTAGAGTAGTGTTCAATAGACTGTGAACCATACAGCTGGGACTAGAGTAGTGTTCAATAGACTGTGAACCATACAGCTGGGACTAGAGTAGTGTTCAATAGACTGTGAACCATACAGCTGGGACTAGAGTAGTGTTCAATAGACTGTGAACCATACAGCTGGGACTAGAGTAGTGTTCAATAGACTGTGAACCATACAGCTGGGACTAGAGTAGTGTTCAATAGACTGTGAACCATACAGCTGGGACTAGAGTAGTGTTCAATAGACTGTGAACCATACAGCTGGGACTAGAGTAGTGTTCAATAGACTGTGAACCATACAGCTGGGACTAGAGTAGTGTTCAATAGACTGTGAACCATACAGCTGGGACTAGAGTAGTGTTCAATAGACTGTGAACCATACAGCTGGGACTAGAGTAGTGTTCAATAGACTGTGAACCATACAGCTGGGACTAGAGTAGTGTTCAATAGACTGTGAACCATACAGCTGGGACTAGAGTAGTGTTCAATAGACTGTGAACCATACAGCTGGGACTAGAGTAGTGTTCAATAGACTGTGAACCATACAGCTGGGACTAGAGTAGTGTTCAATAGACTGTGAACCATACAGCTGGGACTAGAGTAGTGTTCAATAGACTGTGAACCATACAGCTGGGACTAGAGTAGTGTTCAATAGACTGTGAACCATACAGCTGGGACTAGAGTAGTGTTCAATAGACTGTGAACCATACAGCTGGGACTAGAGTAGTGTTCAATAGACTGTGAACCATACAGCTGGGACTAGAGTAGTGTTCAATAGACTGTGAACCATACAGCTGGGACTAGAGTAGTGTTCAATAGACTGTGAACCATACAGCTGGGACTAGAGTAGTGTTCAATAGACTGTGAACCATACAGCTGGGACTAGAGTAGTGTTCAATAGACTGTGAACCATACAGCTGGGACTAGAGTAGTGTTCAATAGACTGTGAACCATACAGCTGGGACTAGAGTAGTGTTCAATAGACTGTGAACCATACAGCTGGGACTAGAGTAGTGTTCAATAGACTGTGAACCATACAGCTGGGACTAGAGTAGTGTTCAATAGACTGTGAACCATACAGCTGGGACTAGAGTAGTGTTCAATAGACTGTGAACCATACAGCTGGGACTAGAGTAGTGTTCAATAGACTGTGAACCATACAGCTGGGACTAGAGTAGTGTTCAATAGACTGTGAACCATACAGCTGGGACTAGAGTAGTGTTCAATAGACTGTGAACCATACAGCTGGGACTAGAGTAGTGTTCAATAGACTGTGAACCATACAGCTGGGACTAGAGTAGTGTTCAATAGACTGTGAACCATACAGCTGGGACTAGAGTAGTGTTCAATAGACTGTGAACCATACAGCTGGGACTAGAGTAGTGTTCAATAGACTGTGAACCATACAGCTGGGACTAGAGTAGTGTTCAATAGACTGTGAACCATACAGCTGGGACTAGAGTAGTGTTCAATAGACTGTGAACCATACAGCTGGGACTAGAGTAGTGTTCAATAGACTGTGAACCATACAGCTGGGACTAGAGTAGTGTTCAATAGACTGTGAACCATACAGCTGGGACTAGAGTAGTGTTCAATAGACTGTGAACCATACAGCTGGGACTAGAGTAGTGTTCAATAGACTGTGAACCATACAGCTGGGACTAGAGTGTAGTGTTCAGCTAGACTAGAGTAGTGTTCAATAACCATACAGCTGGGACTAGAGTAGTGTTCAATAGACTGTGAACCATACAGCTGGGACTAGAGTAGTGTTCAATAGACTGTGAACCATACAGCTGGGACTAGAGTAGTGTTCAATAGTGTTCAGCTGGGACTAGAGAGTGTTCAATAGACTGTGAACCATACAGCTGGGACTAGAGTAGTGTTCAATAGACTGTGAACCATAGCTGGGCTGGGACTACAGCTGGGAGTAGTGTTCAATAGACTGTGAACCCAGCTGGGACTAGAGTAGTGTTCAATAGACTGTGAACCATACAGCTGGGACTAGAGTAGTGTTCAATAGACTGTGAACCATACAGCTGGGACTAGAGTAGTGTTCAATAGACTGTGAACCATACAGCTGGGACTAGAGTAGTGTTCAATAGACTGTGAACCATACAGCTGGGACTAGAGTAGTGTTCAATAGACTGTGAACCATACAGCTGGGACTAGAGTAGTGTTCAATAGACTGTGAACCATACAGCTGGGACTAGAGTAGTGTTCAATAGACTGTGAACCATACAGCTGGGACTAGAGTAGTAGTGTTCAATAGACTGTGAACCATACAGCTGGGACTAGAGTAGTGTTCAATAGACTGTGAACCATACAGCTGGGACTAGAGTAGTGTTCAATAGACTGTGAACCATACAGCTGGGACTAGAGTAGTGTTCAATAGACTGGGACTGAACCATACAGCTGGGACTAGAGTAGTGTTCAATAGACTGTGAACCATACAGCTGGGACTAGAGTAGTGTTCAATAGACTGTGAACCATACAGCTGGGACTAGAGTAGTGTTCAATAGACTGTGAACCATACAGCTGGGACTAGAGTAGTGTTCAATAGACTGTGAACCATACAGCTGGGACTAGAGTAGTGTTCAATAGACTGTGAACCATACAGCTGGGACTAGAGTAGTGTTCAATAGACTGTGAACCATACAGCTGGGACTAGAGTAGTGTTCAATAGACTGTGAACCATACAGCTGGGACTAGAGTAGTGTTCAATAGACTGTGAACCATACAGCTGGGACTAGAGTAGTGTTCAATAGACTGTGAACCATACAGCTGGGACTAGAGTAGTGTTCAATAGACTGTGAACCATACAGCTGGGACTAGAGTAGTGTTCAATAGACTGTGAACCATACAGCTGGGACTGAACCATACAGCTGGGACTAGAGTAGTGTTCAATAGACTGTGAACCATACAGCTGGGACTAGAGTAGTGTTCAATAGACTGTGAACCATACAGCTGGGACTAGAGTAGTGTTCAATAGACTGTGAACCATACAGCTGGGACTAGAGTAGTGTTCAATAGACTGTGAACCATACAGCTGGGACTAGAGTAGTGTTCAATAGACTGTGAACCATACAGCTGGGACTAGAGTAGTGTTCAATAGACTGTGAACCATACAGCTGGGACTAGAGTAGTGTTCAATAGACTGTGAACCATACAGCTGGGACTAGAGTAGTGTTCAATAGACTGTGAACCATACAGCTGGGACTAGAGTAGTGTTCAATAGACTGTGAACCATACAGCTGGGACTAGAGTAGTGTTCAATAGACTGTGAACCATACAGCTGGGACTAGAGTAGTGTTCAATAGACTGTGAACCATACAGCTGGGACTAGAGTAGTGTTCAATAGACTGTGTTCAATAGACTGTGAACCATACAGCTGGTTCTAGACTGTGAACCTACAGCTAGTGTTCAGCTGGGACTAGACTGACTGTGAACCATACAGCTGGGACTAGAGTAGTGTTCAATAGACTGTGAACCATACAGCTGGGACTAGAGTAGTGTTCAATAGACTGTGAACCATACAGCTGGGACTAGAGTAGTGTTCAATAGACTGTGAACCATACAGCTGGGACTAGAGTAGTGTTCAATAGACTGTGAACCATACAGCTGGGACTAGAGTAGTGTTCAATAGACTGTGAACCATACAGCTGGGACTAGAGTAGTGTTCAATAGACTGTGAACCATACAGCTGGGACTAGAGTAGTGTTCAATAGACTGTGAACCATACAGCTGGGACTAGAGTAGTGTTCAATAGACTGTGAACCATACAGCTGGGACTAGAGTAGTGTTCAATAGACTGTGAACCATACAGCTGGGACTAGAGTAGTGTTCAATAGACTGTGAACCATACAGCTGGGACTAGAGTAGTGTTCAATAGACTGTGAACCATACAGCTGGGACTAGAGTAGTGTTCAATAGACTGTGAACCATACAGCTGGGACTAGAGTAGTGTTCAATAGACTGTGAACCATACAGCTGGGACTAGAGTAGTGTTCAATAGACTGTGAACCATACAGCTGGGACTAGAGTAGTGTTCAATAGACTGTGAACCATACAGCTGGGACTAGAGTAGTGTTCAATAGACTGTGAACCATACAGCTGGGACTAGAGTAGTGTTCAATAGACTGTGAACCATACAGCTGGGACTAGAGTAGTGTTCAATAGACTGTGAACCATACAGCTGGGACTAGAGTAGTGTTCAATAGACTGTGAACCATACAGCTGGGACTAGAGTAGTGTTCAATAGACTGTGAACCATACAGCTGGGACTAGAGTAGTGTTCAATAGACTGTGAACCATACAGCTGGGACTAGAGTAGTGTTCAATAGACTGTGAACCATACAGCTGGGACTAGAGTAGTGTTCAATAGACTGTGAACCATACAGCTGGGACTAGAGTAGTGTTCAATAGACTGTGAACCATACAGCTGGGACTAGAGTAGTGTTCAATAGACTGTGAACCATACAGCTGGGACTAGAGTAGTGTTCAATAGACTGTGAACCATACAGCTGGGACTAGAGTAGTGTTCAATAGACTGTGAACCATACAGCTGGGACTAGAGTAGTGTTCAATAGACTGTAGAACCATACAGCTGGGACTAGAGTAGTGTTCAATAGACTGTGAACCATACAGCTGGGACTAGAGTAGTGTTCAATAGACTGTGAACCATACAGCTGGGACTAGAGTAGTGTTCAATAGACTGTGAACCATACAGCTGGGACTAGAGTAGTGTTCAATAGACTGTGAACCATACAGCTGGGACTAGAGTAGTGTTCAATAGACTGTGAACCATACAGCTGGGACTAGAGTAGTGTTCAATAGACTGTGAACCATACAGCTGGGACTAGAGTAGTGTTCAATAGACTGTGAACCATACAGCTGGGACTAGAGTAGTGTTCAATAGACTGTGAACCATACAGCTGGGACTAGAGTAGTGTTCAATAGACTGTGAACCATACAGCTGGGACTAGAGTAGTGTTCAATAGACTGTGAACCATACAGCTGGGACTAGAGTAGTGTTCAATAGACTGTGAACCATACAGTAGTTTCCTTCAATAGACTGTGAACCAACAGCTGGGCCTGTTAGGTGAACCTAACCCTGGTGTGTTAACAGTAGCCTGTTGGGTCTAACCCTGGTGTGTTACAGTAGCCTGTTGGGTCTAACCCTGGTGTCTTAACAGTAGCCTGTTGGGTCTAACCCTGGTGTGTTAACAGTAGCCTGTTGGGTCTAACCCTGGTGTGTTAACAGTAGCCTGTTGGGTCTAACCCTACAGGTGTGTGTTAGCAGTAGCCTGTTGGGTCTAACCCTGGTGTCTTAACAGTAGCCTGTTGGGTCTAACCCTGGTGTGTTAACAGTAACCTGTTGGGTCTAACCCCTGGTGTGTTAACAGTAGCCTGTTGGGTCTAACCCTGGTGTGTTAGCAGTAGCCTGTGGGTCTGGTGTCTAACCCTGGTGTGTAGCAGTTGCCTGTTGGGTCTAACCCTGGTGTGTTAACAGTAGCCTGTTGGGTCTAACCCTGGTGTGTTAGCAGTAGCCTGTTGGGTCTAACCCTGGTGTGTTAACAGTAGCCTGTTGGGTCTAACCCTGGTGTGTTAACAGTAGCCTGTTGGGTCTAACCCTGGTGTGTTAACAGTAGCCTGTTGGGTCTAACCCTGGTGTCTTAACAGTAGCCTGTTGGGTCTAACCCTGGTGTGTTAACAGTAGCCTGTTGGGTCTAACCCTGGTGTGTTAACAGTAGCCTGTTGGGTCTAACCCTGGTGTGTTAGCAGTAGCCTGTTGGGTCTAACCCTGGTGTGTTAGCAGTTGCCTGTTGGGTCTAACCCTGGTGTGTTAGCAGTAGCCTGTTGGGTCTAACCCTGGTGTGTTAACAGTAGCCTGTTGGGTCTAACCCTGGTGTGTTAACAGTAGCCTGTTGGGTCTAACCCTGTGTGTGTTAACAGTAGCCTGTTGGGTCTAACCCTGGTGTGTTAGCAGTAGCCTGTTGGGTCTAACCCTGGTGTTGCCTGTGTTAACCCTGGTGTGTTAACAGTAGCCTGTTGGGTCTAACCCTGGTGTGTTAACAGTTGCCTGTTGGGTCTAACCCTGGTGTGTTAGCAGTAGCCTGTTGGGTCTAACCCTGGTAATGTGTGTTAGCAGTAGCCTGTTGGGTCTAACCCTGGTGTGTTAACAGTAGCCTGTTGGGTCTAACCCTGGTGTGTGTTAGCATTAGCCTGTTGGGTCTAACCCTGGTGTGTTAACAGTAGCCTGTTGTGTCTAACCCTGGTGTGTTAACAGTAGCCTGTTGGGTCTAACCCTGGTGTGTTAACAGTAGCCTGTTGGGTCTAACCCTGGTGTGTGTTAACAGTAGCCTGTTGGGTCTAACCCTGGTGTGTTAGCAGTAGCCTGTTGGGTCTAACCCTGGTGTGTGTGTTAACAGTAGCCTGTTGGGTCTAACCCTGGTGTGTTAACAGTTGCCTGTTGGGTCTAACCCTGGTATGTGTGTTAGCAGTAGCCTGTTGGGTCTAACCCTGGTATGTGTGTTAGCAGTAGCCTGTTGGGTCTAACCCTGGTATGTGTGTTAGCAGTAGCCTGTTGGGTCTAACCCTGGTGTGTGTGTTAACAGTAGCCTGTTGGGTCTAACCCTGGTGTGTGTGTGTTAACAGTTGCCTGTTGGGTCTAACCCTGGTATGTGTTAGCAGTAGCCTGTTGGGTCTAACCCTGGTGTGTTAACAGTAGCCTGTTGGGTCTAACCCTGGTGTGTGTGTTCGCAGTAGCCCGTTGGTTCTAACCCTGGTGTGTGTTAACAGTAGCCTGTTGGGTCTAACCCTGGTGTGTGTTAGCAGTAGCCCGTTGGTTCTAACCCTGGTGTGTGTTAGCAGTAGCCTGTTGGGTCTTACCCTGGTGTATGTGTTAGCAGTAGCCTGTTGGTTCTAACCCTGGTGTGTGTTAGCAGTAGCCCGTTGGTTCTAACCCTGGTGTGTGTTAGCAGTAGCCTGTTGGGCAGTGGGTTTGGACCAGATGAAGGCCTCTCCAGACCCTCCATGCACACCACCAGCAGACACAGCTCTGGGGGGCTCTACGGACAAGGTACACACTATCTCTCTCTCTCTCCTCCTCCTCATCTTCCTCCGCCTACTCTTCCTCACCTTCCTCATCCTCCTCCTCATCTTCCTCCTCTCTCCCTCCTCATCTTCCTCCTCTTCCTCTTCCTCGTCTTCCTCCGCCTACTATTCCTCATCTTCCTCCTCTTCCTCCTCCTCGTCTTCCTCCGCCTACTATTCCTCCTCCTCATCTTCCTCCTCTTCCTCCTCCTCGTCTTCCTCCGCCTACTATTCCTCACATTCCTCATCTTCCTCCTCTCCCTCCTCATCTTCCTCCTCTTCCTCCTCCTCGTCTTCCTCCGCCTATTATTCCTCACATTCCTCCTCCTCATCTTCCTCCTCTTCCTCCTCCTCGTCTTCCTCCGCCTACTATTCCTCACATTCCTCATCTTCCTCCTCTCCCTCCTCATCTTCCTCCTCTTCCTCCTCCTCGTCTTCCTCCGCCTACTATTCCTCACATTCCTCCTCCTCATCTTCCTCCTCTCCCTCCTCCTCATCTTCCTCCTCATCTATTCCTCATTCCTCCTCCTCATCTTCCTCCTCTTCCTCCTCCCTCTTCCTTCCTCTATCCTCCTCCTCCTCATCTTCCTCCTCTCCCTCCTCATCTTCCTCCTCTTCCTCCTCCTCGTCTTCCTCCGCCTACTATTCCTCACATTCCTCCTCCTCATCTTCCTCCTCTCCCTCCTCCTCATCTTCCTCCTCTCCCTCCTCATCTTCCTCCTCTTCCTCCTCCTCATCTTCCTCCGCCTACTCTTCCTCACCTTCCTCATCCTCCTCCTCCTCATCTTCCTCCTCTCCCTCCTCATCTTCCTCCTCTTCCTCCTCCTCGTCTTCCTCCGCCTACTATTCCTCACATTCCTCCTCCTCATCTTCCTCCTCTCCCTCCTCTCCCTCCTCATCTCCCTCTTCCTCCTCACCTTTTTGGTTACTACATGATTCCATATGTGTTATTTCATAGTTTTGATGTCTTCACTATTATTCTACAATGTAGAAAATAGTAAAAATAAAGAAAACCCCTGAATGAGTCCAAACTTTTGACTGGTACTGTGCACACTCCTTTGTTTTTACTATTTTCATTCACACTCCTTTGTTTTCAGTTTGACTACATATCAACTCTCTCTCTCTCTCTATCTCTGTCTCTGTCTCTCTCTCACTCTGTCTCTCTCTCTCTCTCCCTCTCTCTCTCTCTCTCTCTCTCTCTCTCTCTCTCTGTCTCTCTGTCTCTCTGTCTCTCTCTCTCTCTCTCTCTCTCTCTCTCTCTCTCTCTCTCTCTCTCTCTCTCTCTCTCTCTCTCTCTGTCTCTCTCTCTCTCTCTCTCTCTCTCTCTCTCTCTCTCT